>NC_089846.1:131902253-132202253 GCF_035609145.1 Eleutherodactylus coqui | reverse complement strand
CCGCCTCTACATGGGCGCCGGTTATTGTCCTGCCTGATGTGTTTGGTGAGGCAGCCGACTCCTGTCAGCTCAGCACCTGTGGCTATTTATTCTGTGTGGGGCTTATTCACTTCTACCAAATACTGTGTTATGTACATTGCTCTTTTCATCTGTATTAAATATCTTCCTTAGCCTCCATCTAGGGACAGATGAGGCCCCCTAGGTTCCTGACATAAGGCTTGCCCTGCTTCTAGTCAGGGTCTGCCACACCAAAGTCAGTTAAGGATAGCCATATGTATTTGCCCTATTTTGTGTTCCCCTCACTTTGGTGATATAATATGTGTCTATATTGGTCTTTTGAGGACATTAATTACGTGTTGTTGACGCCTGTGAAAGGCGCCATAATTGCGCCCTGCACAAACGTAATAGTTAGCCATTAAATCGGATGGTAGCTAGAACATTATCTTGTTTCTCTTACTGATAGTAATAACACTAGGCTTACGATGTGCGCTCATACTGACGTTCTAGAATCTCCAGTTAGTATTAAAGGTAATCCTCTGTTGCTGTACAGATGAGTGATAGAGATTACAAATATTACTATTAACCCCTTAGTGACCAAACCTGTTTGTGTCTTAATAGCTAACTAATTTTTCAGCTTTCTTTCATCCTCGCATCCAGGAGCCATAACTTTATAATTAGAGATGAGCGAGCTCCAAAATGCTCGGGTGCTCGTTACTCGAGTCGAACTTTCAGTGATGCTCGAGAGTTCGTTTCAAGTTACGAACCCCATTGAAGTCAATGGGCGACTCGAGCATTTTTCTATATCGCCGATGCTCGCTAAGGTTTTCATTTGTGAAAACCTGGGAAATTCAAGAAAGTGATGGGAATGACACAGAAACGGATAGGGCAGGCGAGGGGCTACATGTTGGGCTGCATCTCAAGTTCCCTGGTCCCACTATTAAGCCACAATAGTGGCAAGAGTGAGCCCCTTCCCCCACACTGTCAGCATAAAGATCGTTCTCCTCTGCCACAGCTGTAACAGCTGTGGCAGAGAAGAACGATATTAGCCCATTGAATTCAATGGAGCCGGCAATACAGCTGGCTCCATTGAAAGCAATGGGCTGCCGGCGATCGCGGTATGAATTGTCGGGAAGGGCTTAAATATATAAGCCCTTCCCTGCAATTCATCCAGAAATGTGTAAAAATAAAAAAAATATATACTCACCTTGTCCCGGCAGAACGATGTTAGCCCATTGAATTCAATGGAGCCGGCAATACAGCTGGCTCCATTGAAAGCAATGGGCTGCCGGCGATCGTGGGATGAATTGTTGGGAAGGGGTTAAATATATAAGCCCTTCCCTGCAATTCATCCAGAAATGTGTAAAAATAAAAAATATATATATATATACTCACCTGGTCCCGGCAGACGGAGTTCAGCGTGGCCAGCGGCAGTCCTCCTGAACTGCTCTGAACAGCTGTGAGTAGTATTCAGCAGCCGGGGATTTAAAATCCCCGCCTGCTGAATGAGCTGCCTCTAATTGGTCACAGCCTGACCAATCAGAGGCAGATTCCACTCACACACCCATTCATGAATTTATGAATGGGTGAGTGACTGCTGCCTCTCATCTGATTGGTCCCGCTGAGCCAATCAGAGGCAGCAGTCACACATATATGTAAAGCCCTTCCCTGAAAAAGAATGCAGGGAGGCGGCGGACCATTGTTTTCAGTGGAGCCGCTGGCAGCAGCTGTGGCTCTATTGAAAACAATTTGTGCATTCCGTATGGTGCACACATGTCCTATCTTTGCAGGCACGCAACTGCAAAGTACGGACATGTGAACACACCATAGGGAACGCAATGTTGCAAATACAAGCGTGTGACCCCACCCTCAATGTGTAAAATAAATAATGTGATAACATTATTCTCTGGGTCAGCAAGATTCCGGTGACACCAAGTTTACACAGTTTTTTTATGTTTTTAGATTTGCTTTTGTCTTGCTGCACTCCAAGAGCCGTAGCATTGTTATTTTTCCATCGGCGGAGCTCTATCAGGGCTTGTTTTTCGCAAGACTCTAGTCTTCATTTATCCAATTTTTTCTAGAGGCAAGATTCACAAAATCTGCAATTCTGGCATGTTTTCCATTTTTAACAGCGTCCACCATGCAGTATAAATAATATGTTAAATTAATTCTCCAGAAAAGTCCGATTATATCAATACCAAATTTATATAGGGGGTTATTTTTGCAACTTTTTTTTTTTTACAAAATGTATTTTCTGTTTATCGTAGCACTCAAAGACCCCTAACTTTTTTCTTTTTTTTTTTGTCAACGATGTTAAATGTTTTTTTTCGGGATGAGTTGCACTTTTTAATAACACCATTTGTTGATCTATGCAATGTTTTGATCACTTTCTATTTTGTTTTTTGTAAGGCCCCCTGTTCACGGGTGTTGCGGTATCCCACGGCAGGGCTCCGCCGAGGGAGCCGCCGGCCGGGAGCAGGAGCCACAGACGGATCTCTGCTGTCAGCCTAATCTGACAGAAAGGCTTATCGCGGAGAATCGGGGCAATTCGCAGCCTGTGAATTGCCGGCCGCGAGCGGAGTATCGCACTGATTCTCTGCTTGTGGACATGGGGCCGGCGCTTTCCACAGCAATGCTATGGAAAGCTTCAGACGGCATGATTTGCCAGCGAAATCACTGGCGTGGCCATGCCAATTATCTCCACAAATGGACTATACAAAAATTTCTCCTCCCACCATGTGACATGTACACCATATTGGCAATAGACTGAAGCCTTTGAGCCCAAAGATAGATGTTCCACTATCTTGTAAGGAAAGAATAGAGGTTCTGTTGATTGGCGCTAGGGAAAATGTTATTGTTTCTCTCCTTTCTTCTCGATTTCCTAATGACCAGCATGGGAAACACTATTTATTGTAAACAGAATAGCCCTTAAAATAGGCACACGCTGAAAGTAATAATAATATCCCAGATAGTAATCTTGCATTCTGGCACCGGCTGTGGAAATTGGGATCTGTTGAATCTACGCTATTCACTGACATTTATTATGTGCCTTTTGGCATAGTAAAACAATTTTATGTAAATTTTTGTTCCTAAACAACTTTTGTTAATGTTGTATTCATTCAAAGTAAGTGAGGGTACTCGTTACATAGAACGGAAGAGTACAACATTTTAGTTTATATATTAATATTTAGTGATGTTCTTTTACTAGTGGAATTAGATAGTATTGAGCCAGGAAAAAGTCTTGGTACTTTTTGTGTTTGTCGGGGTGTGGTTGGTGAACTAAGTCACTAATCTGACTGTAATCCTCGCCAGCGCACGATGTGCCTAATATATAAGGAGGTGCACACATCTTCATATATTAGACACATCTCAAACAGTCTCTGTGCCTATAGCTAAGACAGTGCTATTTATGAATGAATAGCTAAGCACTAGCTGTTATTGGCTGAGCGCTCAGCCAATCAGCACAGCCCTTTCAGGAGGCGGGGATTTTTAAATCCCCACCTGCTGAAAGTGCTGGATAGCAGTGTCGGGGAGCCAGCCGGAGGACGCGTCTGAGCGGCGGAGAGGTGAGTTAATTTTTTTTTAACTTTTTTAACCACTTATTGATGATTTTCAGGGTAGGGCTTATATTTCAAGCCCTTCCCCGAAAATCGTACTGCAGGGTTTGCCAAAAACCACTGCTTTCAATGGGACCGGCAGCAGCGCTGATCCCATTGAAAGCAACAGCTGTGGCAGAAGTCCGCGGCATTCTCCATATCTTTTCAGTGGGGCTAACGCTGCTGCCGCTGGCCCCATTGTAAGGACTGGCGAAATCCTGGTCTCATTCCGGCGTCTTTCTTGCGCTGCGAGGCGAGTGGTTTCGCCAGTGGGTGTCCGCCCTTAATTTGATAAATCTCTGCCATAAGGTCTATCCTGTTACATGTCCTCATTATATGCTGTGAAGCACAAGTGGAAAATCTGCTGTAAGCCTGCTTCACACAGGCAGTAAATGCTGCGGAATTGCTGTTAGAAGAACGGCTTATTACAGTAGGAGCTATGTGGAGGAAATTTCAGAAATCTGCTTCACGTGGTGTAAAAATTTTATGCTGCGGATTTCAACCATTGAAATATAAGGCCTCCTTCCCACGAACGGATTTCCGCCGCGTAATTCGCTGCGAAAATCCGCTGCGTTGCCAGCAGCTATTGAACCTAATAGCTCAGGGCACACAGTGCGGAATTCAACCGCGGAATTCCGCACCGTGAAATCTCCCGTCCTCACCCGCGGCATGCTCTATTTGCCGCGGGTGTATGCGCTGACGGCTTCCATTGCAGTCAATGCAAGCCGTCCGTTCACGCTATCTCCCGCTGTAACACAGCAGAAGATAGCGTGAAGACACTTTCCCGCCTACCGCCCGCCCCGTCATATGACGCGGCCGGCACGTCACATAACACGGCCGGCCGCGTCATGTGACGCGGTGGGCGTGTCATGTGACGCGGCGGTGGTGGGCGGGGAAGCGTCGTGCGGGAGCGAAAACGCCGGATCCGCTGGTAAGTATGGGGTCTCTGGGGGGGCGCCGTGATGGGCTTCGCCGCGGAATATTCTGCGGCGGAGCCCGTCACGCTCGTGTGCAGCCGGCCTAAGGGTTCAATTCCGCAGATGATCCGCTATTAAAAGTGTGGCCAAATCCAAACCTTCTAGCTGCAGATTTGCCTAAAAGAGATTTACAGCAGAATTGCTACCTGTTACATTGCGGACTGCTCGCACCGTTTACGTCCCATGTGAGGGGTCCTCTTACACTTCTTTCACACACACTGGTTGGTAGCATTTCAAGAAAATGCATTCAAAAACATCAGAAAATAATGACAAATGTACAGGCTGCTGTGATTGCGAAAAACACCCCTGACCCAAAGTGAAAGGGAATCAAGTGCCAAATAAATCCCACACTGTTTGCAATGCCTATTATAACTCCCTGCTGGCCTACCGCTAACATCTGGCTGCCAAAAAATAACTGCAAAAATAAGAAAAATGTCACTAAAAAAGCTACGTGAGAAACCACCCGAGAGCAAGTTGGACGGCATCTGTCTCCTTCGACCTCCCCATAAACCTCACTGAGTGAATAGTTCAGAAGACTTTAATATCAGATCTCTCTCCCGTTTCCCCGCTGCATCGGCTTGCAGCACGCAGCTGGTATGTAGGAACCCGGCGGTGGGCAGCAGTCAGGATAAAGTTAAAAATGACAGTTTTGCTATCAGCATCCCTTCATCTATTAACTTATTACTGGTGTTTATGAGGGCTGCCCGGACTGACAGAGTCTCTCTTTATTAACGCCTCTTGAGAGAACTTGTACAAATGAATTCCGCAAGTGTCGCTGTTTTGAGTTATACGTGCTTTCTATTAAAAAATAATGTTTCATCATAGACTGCAATTATGAACCCTAAAGTGTGGTTGGCTGCAAGAATCTGAACACCTACAGACCAGAAAGGTAAACAGAAAATGTTCGATCGATCGAGCATTGTCCTTAGCAAGTACCTGCCCGCTCGGAAGAAAAGATTCGGGTGCCGGTGGGGAGGAGAGCCGGGGGGGGGGGGGGGGGGCGGAGGGGAGATCTCTCTCTCCCCCCTGCTCACTCGCACAACTCACCGCTCACCCGCGCCGGCACCCGAACCTTTTCTCTCGAGCGGGCAGGTACTCGCTAAGGACAATGCTCGCTCAAGAAATTGCCGTTAGCGAGTATGCTCGCTCATCACTAGTTGCATCGATTCTTTTAAAACCGCAGCAGCCTTAAATCGCACCGAAATTACAAAAGTGGCATACGCTGCACCAAAAATAATAAAAATGTGCCAATTTTCATATAGCAATGCTACATGCGCCAAAGATGTGCCAATTTTTATATAGCAATGCTACATGCGCCAAAGATGTGCCAATTTGTATTCCAAAATATATTTTGAACCACAAATTTAATTCTGCTTTATGTACTAATATAAAAAATGTAGCCAGCAGTCTGAGTAATGATTTTAACACATAAAAGGGAAGGGGAAGCTCCCTATCCGTCTGCCAGTTCCCACATATTTCTACTATATGCACCAACATTACACCAGTTTGCATTTGGAAGCAGGTTTTGATCCCAAAATGTTATTCTGCATCATGTACTAATATAAAATGATTAGTCAGTCATGATGTATCTCATTGATTACGATTCTGCGTGTCGGTCGTGGCCCAGCAGAATGACTGATCTTTAAGGGTGGTATTTTGTGATGAGCGAGGGTCAGCTTGTATCAGCGTAGGAGCAGAGCTAAAATATTCAGGACTGTTCACACCTGTTGGCAAAATAAAAAAATATCGGAAGTCCTCTTCTGCCACCTTGTAACGTACCAGGCGATATACCCGTGCGTTGTGTGGCGCTATAAGTGCAGGGTTTGGTTATGGGGCGTTCAAAGTTATTTCCGTCTTCCACATAATAACTGATGTTACTGCGCCATTTTGCAGCGGTCCCAAATCATTCGTTTGCCAAAAATTTGATTATGATGCGCTGCACAATTGGCACATCAACCTCACCCGCAATCATCTTCAGTAATATTTCTTTTAGCTGAAATGTTCATTAATGTCATTAGTTGCTACATAAGTGCCACCAGCGAACACTGTTGGCGAAGTTGCTGACGTTCGAAAAGTTTGTTTTGATGATATATCGTAGACAGCAGACGGTTTTGCCCGACCAAATATACGATTTGTGAACGTTTTCATGATAATGTTTAAGATTTTATGAATAGCAGTCCTGGAATATACAAAGCGGGCCACAAAAATGAGCCGAGCACCGCACTCTGAGGGCTCCTTCACACTGGTGAGGAAATCGCGTGATTTTCTCGCGATGCGAGAGTGAGTGAAAATGCATGAAAACAGTGGGAGAATGCAGGGATGTGAGGCCGTCACATCCAGGGGATTCCACATGTTTTCAATGGAGCTGCGGTGGCCCCATTGAAAAGAGTGAGAGAAGACTACGATCACCTGCCGCGGCTCTGACATTCACGGTGGGGATGAAGGGAACCCCCACAGGAATGCAAGACTATTTCAATGTGCAAACGCCTCACATCCAGGGGATTCCACATGTTTTCAATGGAGCTGCGGTGGCCCCATTGAAAAGAGTGAGAGAAGACTACGATCACCTGCCGCGGCTGTGACATTCGCGGTGGGGATGAAGGGAACCCCCAGAGGAATGCAAGACTATTTCAATGTGCAAACGCCTCACATCCAGGGGTTTTCTCTCTTGCCAGTTTGCAGGAGCCCTTATGAAATCTGTCCAAGAGAAGATCTGTGTTGCCCATAACAACCAATCACAGCGCAGCTTTCTTTTTACCTCAGCAGTATAAGTAATAAAAGCTGAGCTGTGATTGGTTGCTATTGGCAACAAAAATTACAGAGGCAATCGGTGAGTTTTTGATTTTTAATTCCACCAGTATTCGTCGCCCGGTGCTGAAGAACGCGCAAGCAAAATTTTACTCAAATCGGACCAGAACTGTGGATTTGTATACGACACAAACAAACAGATTTTGTGTTTTATGTACACATAAGATTAGTCCTTTTTGCACAGTAGAAACCAAATGTTTGCCTAAAGGTGAGAGATGTACAAACGTTTGGGCACCAGTTTCCACGCACTGCAGATGTCCAGTGCTTCCACGGGGGTAAATTCGGCAAATGAACAGTAATGGTACAATTTTCAGAGCTATGCTTAAGTTTTTCTGCAGATGTTATGTTGACTTCTTTTCACACATTTTTGACTGCAGTGTGATCTGCGGCACTATTTTTGCTATTAAAAATCTTTGAACCCCATTGAAACAGTGAGGTCAGGATGTGGCGGGCCATCAGAGAAGAGTTCAGCACCGCTGTATGTACAGAAGCCATGACCAGCGCACTGAGCGCTCTGGAACAGAAGGTTAAAGCTTCCAAACTCTGCAGACAGGTAGAACCATTATTGGGGTCAGTAACTCTTTCCTTTCCAGATCACGCAGCTTAGAGGGAACAGGGCTCTAGTGTGAACATTGAGCAAAACAAACCCACATATACAGCTTTTATTATGACTTTGATGCGACTTTTCCTTGTCCGAGGCCTTAGTCACACGGGTGTTTTTTAGCGCGATTTGCGGATCGCATGACGGATGCGCATCCGCAAATCGCGTGACCGGGGCCCAAAAATCACCCGAAAAATCTGCTCCTAGCCGCGTTTCATTAGAAACGGGCCGGAGCTGTCCAGCGCATTGAATTCAATGGAGCCGGCAATACAGCCGGCTCCATTGAAAGCAATGCGCTGCGGGCGATCTCAGGATGAATTGTCGGGAAGGGGTTAAATATATAAGCCCTTCCTTGCAATTCATCCAGAAATGTGTAAAATATATATATATATATATATATATATATATACTCACCTTGTCCCGGCAGACGGAGTTCAGCGCGGCCGGCCGGCAGTGGGTGTGAGTAGGTGTGAGTGAGAGCTGCCCCTGATTGGCTCAGCACTGATTTATCGGACGAGCACATAAAAAGCGCTCATGTGTCCGATACCATTGCAAAGCAATGGTTTTATAAAATCGCCGGACGCATGCGCAAATCGGGCGAAAAAACGCCTGTCTGACTAAGGCCTAAATATGTATTGGACAAGGTTCAAGTTCTGGTAGGACAAAGAATCTCTCTAAATAATCCCTCAAATCGGGTTCCAGTGTTTTTTCTTGTAATAGCTTCCGTTTTCGAACCAAGTGTAACCTTAGCCTTCAGCCTCATTATGTTTGAGTTGCACCTGAGAGGCTCGGGCGCGACTCGCATCAGATAGCACATGACACCCGTATATATGCTGTCTGATTTACACGGAAACAACACATAGACTTGCATGGCATGTCATATTTCGTGTCCATGGAATAGAGAAGAATAGGACATGCCGCGAGTTTTTTCATGAGGACCTGTTTAAAAAAACGCCAACGTGCGTGTCTTCATAGGTCTATAATGGGACTGTGTGGATTAACACGGACAACACACGACCCCAAACATGACAGTGTGCCGGAGGCCTTATTTTCGGCTAGGGAAAATTTAAGTTCTCATTACATTTGCATATGTCTTACCTGACCGCACTAGCATATGATGCTGCAGCCCCCCCGGCCTGAAACCACCCTGAGTCATTCTGTGCATGGAATCTATAACTATTGTAGCGTAAATGCCTATTGTATGGCCGTTGTCGGTTCGTGGGAAACTTCTAGCTATTCTAGCTCTGCTATATGAGGTGGTTGTACTATAGATGCACTGATATTCCACATTTCTTTCTGTTTTCATTTTTTACCTATTTTATAGATCTACAGATATATTAATTACACAATATAAATGGAAGTCCAGTGCTAACTCAGACTGGACAGCCTCAGAATGCGCCAGATTTATCACAGCAACTCATGCTGGATGGTAAATTTATTGCATCATTTTATACAACCTGTTGGTTGGCTTAGCCGGCACCAAATTTTCGTGCCAAAATGTAAGCCATGACCCCTTTGTTGCTACGCCATGTCCTTGTCTAATAAACCACCCCCCTCGTCTTTCAGGTTGCAGTGGATTATTCCTTGCCGTGTATTTTTTTTATAAAAATGTCTAAAACGTGATGCCACATTATGTGCCAAAAATGCACCACGTTTTGGCGCATTTTACGACAAGGTCTAGGCACAATCGCATTATTAAATCTGTTGCATTGTACGAATCATATCAGCAGTAAGAATTGTTCTTTCTGAGGGTGAATACCCACTACAGTTTTTTTTCACTGCGAAATTTGCAGCGTTTTTTTTCCTGCAGGGGTCTATGGGACTTGTAATGTTAAAATCGCGATCGCCCAAAATCAGGATTTCACGATAGATCGCGATTTTGCGCGATCGCGATTTTAACATTACAAGTCCCATAGACCCCTGCAGAAAAAAAACACTGCGAATTTCACAGTGAAAAAAAAAACTGTAGTGGGTGGTCCTCCTTTGGTCAGTTTCACACGGCCGAGAATCTCGCGCAACTTCGGTGCATTGCGAGATGCACAAAACTGGCGTGAATATGAACTCCACCACGATACGTTGTGGGGAAAAAACGCTGCATGTCCTATTTTTTTCATGTTCCTCAGAACGCATCCCCCATTGTTTTCAATGATACAGTTAAACACATTGTACGCCGTTGCGATGTGCATGTTGTTGCGATGTTTCCCATTGAAAACAATAGGAAACAGTTGCCGATCCTCTAATGTGTGTGAAAGCCCAGCCGGAGGATCGCTGCATGACAGAAGTGATGGGAGGCGTTCGTGCCAGAAAAACAGCTCACATCTACGTAAAAACACACATTTCTTAGCTCGATCTCGTGCTCGCTTCTGAATAGGTAGCTTTAGTGTTTAGACAATAGAGGGGGGTCTTGTGTGAGGGACCGACGCTATGATATCCATCTTCCATATTACAGCTTATGGGTACCATTTGTCTTCCTGATACAAGCCCTTTAATTCCCTCTCCTTACATGCGCCGGTGTCTTATTAGTATCCTGCATGGAGGTATCCTTCTACAATTATGTGATGATGGGTATTTTCCTCTAATACACCGTACATGGCCATCCGGATGGGAGCTCTGGGTTGGAATGCCTTCTTCTATTGCAAGAACAAAAAAAATGTTAAGAATGTGCACTTCCATCAGTGGCCTGAAGTTTTCTCGGGATTCATTTGGGAGCAGTGTGATTGTAGTGCAGGACAGATGAAGAAATTTCATTTTCTCAATTCTTACCTGTTATGTTATGGTCCAGTTTGTGGAAAAACCTCAGTAAGGGTTTTTGCTGAGATTCCACAGCTGCCGAGGTAACAGATGAATTTACATGTGATATCTGCCTGCCTCAACATTATCGCCCTGCATGATTTATCCCCTTAGGGCCATGGTATAGGTCATCCTTTTTTTAATTTCCGGTAGTAACCCAGTCACTTGAGAAGCAGTGAAGAGGCGTCCCATGGAAAGGAGAACTCTTAAGAATCTTATTTTCAAACTTAGGGAAAGTTCAAGTTACCTAAAATATATAAATGTCATTATATCTGTAATTTTGTGTGTAAACTGCTCTTATGTAGTAAGTCACATCTTAGTATTCTCCCTGCCTGAAATCACCATGAGTCATCCTGAGAAATATTGCAGTAGGAAGATCTGATTGTCTTGCTTTACCCAGGTAAGATGTCAAGAGTTCGAAAGAACTATAGAAAAGTACCCACTATGTTTCACTGCAGTGACTACCAATATGTTATGCAGATCACCTCATTCTTAGTTAAAGCTCATTTTCCCAATGGAGGTTAGTTATAATAATTGACTGTAATGTAATAAAGCAGTATATGGTGCAATTAGTGTTCATCGTTTGACATATTACATGAAATCCTCACTCTGGTGGCTTCGAATCTCTTCGAATTGCAGACAACCTGCGTAAAAAGTACGTGGGCCTGTTTGAAAACCCACTAGGGTTATAAAGGAAGCAGCAACTGATGAAAAGGTGCGATACACACCATGAGAAAACTAAGGGAACGAGGAACAGAAAGTGAGATGGCAAACAGACCAAATGAAAGAGGAAGATATTTGAAAAGTTTCAAGAGACTTCATGGAAACTCACTTCAACGTGTTGTGATTAAATATATTAGAGTAAGATGCTATTAGGAGAGCCGTGCTCGTTATTCTGAATGGCTGCCAGGAACCCTCTTCTCCTCTCGCTCTTTGCTGTTGGGAAAAAATAGGTCAGACAGGTTGCACTTACTTCTGAGTGCCCTAATATTAGTCTTCAGGGTGAAGCTGATTGACTTCATTGCCTCACCCCACACACACACACCTCCCTTCTCTTCTGTACATCTTAAATGTTGGTAGGAAATGAAGTATTTGTCTGTGACTCTGCAGGTGTTTTCTTGCCACAGACCATCCTTCTAGACAGCAGGTAATGCCAGGAAAAAATGGGATTGTTCTCAGCAAGAGAAACCAAGTCATCTTGTAGATATGATACATTTTAATGGCTAGCAAAAATACATGATGTTAATGCGAGCTTTCCAACCTACACAGGGTTCTTCTTCAGGCTTAAACCCTGCGCTGGTTTGGAAGCTCGCTATAACATCATGTATTTTTGCTAGCCATTAAAAGGTATCATATCTACAAGATGACTTGGTTTCTCTAGCTGGGAACAATCACATTTTGCTCTACTGGCTAACACTGTACCAAGCTTCGGGGGTGCTTTGACACTAGACTGCAACTTCCACTGTAAGGGTCTTTTTACACTAACCGAACCCTTGGCACGATATAATGCACACCAATCAACATGCATGTCAATCAGCAGTCTCTTGATTTCCTTTTACACAGGCCAAAGGTTGGTTTATGGGAGTGAATGATTATTCATTCCCATAGACAGGTTGTACATCTTCTCATGTGAATGTTTATGCTCACTGAAAATCAACCATTAGCTGATGCTCATTTGACACTGATCATTGGTCATTTTACATGAGGCTTGGGTAAATGAATATTCATGCCCAATAATTGGGACGTGTAAAAAGACCCTGAGCAATCACATTTCAGATTATGCCGTGGATAACAATGGTTTTTAGAGTGGCACAAACAATTGATAATGATTGCATTGTGAATCATGTTCTACATTCTCACTGGGGAATTATCACTACCATCACTTGGAAATAAGTAAATCTTGATATTAATTTCCCAGTTTAATAGGCCTTAAAGGGGTTGTCTCGCGAAAGCAAGTGGGGGTATACACTTCTGTATGGCCATATTAATGCACTTTGTAATATACATCGTGCATTAAATATGAGCCATACAGAAGTTATTCACTTACCTGCTCCGTTGCTGGCGTCCCCGTCGCCATGGTGCCGTCTAATTCTGATGTCTTCTTGCTTTTTTAGACGCGCTTGCGCTGTGCGGTCTTCTGCCTGGTGAATGGGGCCGCTCGTGCCG
Organism: Eleutherodactylus coqui; assembly: GCF_035609145.1. Lineage (NCBI taxonomy): Eukaryota > Metazoa > Chordata > Amphibia > Anura > Eleutherodactylidae > Eleutherodactylus > Eleutherodactylus coqui. The sequence continues at coordinate 132,189,318 of NC_089846.1, read as the reverse complement.
GAGAGCTGGTCACCGCGTCGTCATCGTAGCTCCGCCCCGTCACGTGTGCCGATTTCAGCCAATCAGGAGGCTGGAATCGGCAATGGAACGCACAGAGCCCATGGTGCACCATGGGAGAAGACCTGCGGTGCACCATGGGAGAAAACCGCAGTGCATCCCTGGGAAAGGACCGGTGGCCATCTTTGGGAGAAGATTTTTTAAAGTCCTTATTTCGTCGGATCGGTGAGTAGCAAGCGGTTTAAAAACTGCTTTAATTTGCTATTTTATGCCAGGGGGGTGAGAGGGGGAATGGGGTAAGGTAAAATTTTGAGGTTTGCCGCAAGACAACCCCTTTAACCCTCTCATTCATCTGTTTTGTTGCCTGCAGCTTTTCCTGCATCACTAGGAAATCTAAAGACATAGATGGATTATTGGAAACATTCATCCAGTGTTTGACATTGTTTCAGTTTGTTTCCACTTGTAGCCATTCATTCTTTGCTGAGGAAGCATCTTATGTTACTTAATTCCTTTTCTTCACAATCCAACTTAGGGCTCGATCGCATCGGCATTTTAATTTCCTTTTGAATTGATCCATTTTATTTAAAAAAGGTACGGTTAATAAAAGAGAATTCGAACTGAAAAAAAGGGAAAACCATAGTTTCTGTTTTTCAATGGATCCAGCACACAGAGCTTTAAAAAAAATGGACAGTTTCTGTCAGTTTGTTTCCATTTACATCCTTTTTAATGGATCAATTTTTAATTTTCTGTCTTTCTAAGCTTTTGCCCATGCTCATTTAAAGAAGGATCTGGTCAATGGACATCAAAAACGGAAGCCATTCTGTTCAGTTCTGTTAGGCCTTAGTCAGACGGGCGTTTTTAGCCGCGATTTGCGCATGCGCATGCGTCCGGCGATTTTTTAAAACCATTGCTTTGCAATGGTATCGGACACATGAGCGCTTTTTATGCGCTCGTCCGATAAATTATAGAACAGAAATCGCAGATCGCACCTATCTGCGATCTGCGATTCCTGTTCTCTTCTGTATATGCGCTCAATGGGGCCGGCGGCAGCAGCGCCGACCCCATTGAGAACATATAGTAGACAAATCATTCTTCTCTGCCACAGCTGTAACAGCTGTGGCAGAGAAGAACGATGTTTGCCCATTGAATTCAATGGAGCGGCAATACAGACGCTCCATTGAAAGCAATGGGCTGCCGGCGTGCGCGGGGTGAATTGTCGGGAAGGGGTTAAATATATAAGCCCTTCCCGGCAATTCATCCTAAAATGTGTTTAAAATTAAAAAAAATTGTATACTCACCTTTCCGCTGCAGCCGGAGTCCAGCCGCGGCCGCTGTCAGTTCTCCTGAACTGCTTCTTGGCACTATTCAGCCGGCGGGGCTTTAAAATCCCCGCCTGCTGAATGATCTGCCTCTGATTGGTCACAGCCCTGACCAATCAGAGGCCGGTTTCACTCACACACCCATTCATGAATTCATGAATGGGTGAGTGACTGCTGCCTCTCAGCGCTGAGCCAATCAGGGGCAGGTCTGACTCACATCCATTCATGAATTCATGAATGGGTGTGAGTGAGGCATGCCTCTGATTGGCTCAGCGCTGAGCCAATCAGGGGGCAGGTCTGACTCACACCCCCTTCACACCCACTGCAGGACGGCCGCGCGGAGCTCCGGCTGCCGGCAGAAGGTGAGTATACAATTTTTTTTTATTTTTACACATTTTAGGATGAATTGCAGGTAAGGGCTTATATATTTAAGCCCTTACCGACAATTCATCCCGGGCTCGCCCGCAGCGCATTGCTTGCACTGGAGACGGCTGTATTGCCGTCTCCATTGAATGCAATGCGCTGGACAGCTCCGACAGCTCCGACCCGTTTCTAATGAAACGCGGCTAGGAGCAAATTTTCGGGCAATTTGCGGGCGACTTGCGCGCATCGGTCACGCGATTTGCGGATGCGCATCCGTCATGCGATCCGCAAATCGCGCGAAAAAACACCCGTCTGACTAAGGCCTTACTCATTGATTATAATGTTAAAAAAAGGATCTCTTTGATTCCCGCTTTTTAAATGGAGATAATAGCTCAGGCTGCTGCGCTATTGCTTCTGTGAAAGAAACAGAAATCAAACGGAATGGAATTGAACTGAGCATAACTGAAGCTCAGAAAATCCCTGTGAAAACACAGGAAACTGAGAAAACACAAGCATTTTGTTTTTCATTTTGCAGCTCCTCTGACAGAATTGCAATATGGAAGTGAAAAACGGTGATATAAATAAGCCCTAACTGTGTTTTCAAAAAGTTTCTCTTTATATGATCTTCCAACTCAAAGCCTAAACTGGCGACAGGAAGACTAATGTATAAAATAGCAGTAACAAGATTGTAATAGTCTAGTGAGATTGTAAATCAGTGCAAATCATTTCTCTCACTTCTGCTCGATTTTTAAAGTCCCTTGATAAGGGGATTTGTGACAATTTTTTATTTGGGTAGAGAAGATGAGCAATTTATTGTTATTTTACTGTGCTCACAAACTCTCACCTAACACTTCGAAAGGGTTCGTTAGAACTATTTTAATTTTTAGACAATAATTATATTGATGGGAGTTTTGGTGTCTCCCTGAGACATATGAAGAGCAGTTGTCTTCCTCTATGAAAATCATAGTTACATCCTGAGCTCTGTAGTATATGGATGTCCATTCATCTGAATACAGTTGAATGTGGCTGCTACAGGCTGAATGCCATGGCAGCTCCAATCTTGAAGAGTATCTGTCACTTAGCTGACATGTAATAAATCATATACAGGATTTTCATAATAGATGTAATCCTGTTTGCAGCCTTTATCATCTGTGGCAATGCGGTGCACAGAATGGCCTGTAGGGGGCTGTAGACAGGCATTCAGGTGCTAACTAAAGAGAGAGAACACCTGTGGGTTCAGCAGAAAGAAAGCTAAAAGTCGCAGTTCCTGACACACTCAGGGGAAAAAGGCTGCTGAGCAGCTGCAGGAGCTGTAAGCCTGAGGTCCGGTGCAGACCAGACTGTGTCTGTCAAGTGTCTTGACAGGGGAGGACGCCCCCAAGACACCTCGGGTGGGGTAAGTGACAAGGACACTGCAGGTTGTAAACCCAGATCACGAGTCCGACAGGGGGGAGGACACCCGATAGACGCCCTGGTAGGGGATAGCGATAAAGGATACTGTGGGTTGTAAACCCAGAAGTAGTATCGTCCTCTAAGTGCATATGCAGTGTGTGATGCTGTAAACCTATGATGTGTGCAATAAAGCTGGCAGACGCCAGATATTTGAAGAGATATCATTGTCCATAGTCTCTGTGGGAGTGGTGCAAACCATCTTTGGTGGAGCAGACGACGGTCCCCGTGATCGAGTAACCTCCACCTTGCCACACATATTATGGCTATATATTACCAGATCTTGAATCACCACCAACACAGTAAAATAATGTCTATGACAAACATGCAGTGACCCACTAATGAGTCCAAAGGATGCCTCTGGTGCATCAGCATGCAAGAATTTTCTCATAGAGTGGTTATCAATGTGTCCAGTCGGTTAGCCAACACGATTTCATCATGATGCAATTCACAGTCCATGTGACAACATCCATCCAATAAACGGACCCGCTGTGTCTGGTGTTTTGGGTGATTGGGGCTGACAGAATTACATTCTTTCTATTTTGATAACATCTATTAAGGTGTTTACATTTCCAATGACCTTTATTAATCCAGCACAGTAAAATGACGTGTGGCTTGAAACATTGTAAAATTTTATCATGCTGGATACAAGACGTTTCCAGAGGAATGTAGATGCCGTCAGGTTCTAGTGCTGTCATAAGGCGATCCCTGTAAAGCATTTAGGGCCAGCCAAGTCTGTGTGAGTTTGTATGAGGTTCCAGTTTCAGCTACCGGTAGGTTCCATACATGTACTGTATTCTAATGAGATTACAACCCAAAGTCTGTGGCCTACATTTAGCAGACTGTGTTTATAGTGGTTTACATTTCTATGTTTTGTTTGTATGATTTTAATGACTATAATTAGCAATTCTTTTCCCAGAGAATTAGGATCATTTGGACTCCAGCTGAGCTCCGCACATTACCCAGAATGCCCCATATCTTTCCTTTATAGCAGGGAGGTCGCCACATATATACAATCTCTCACCGTTACAGTGTATGCGTAATACAGGGACATTAAGTTCTATCAATACTTAAAAAAACAAAGGCAGAACTAAACCGTTAACACTTTTTCCTTATGAGGTTTAGGACTCTGGGTTGTCAAGAGTATATCATTTCTGACACAGACAGTGCGCAGACCCGCTGCATTGTTTCCTGCTTTACACACTCTGTCCTGTGTGCATACACTGGTCTTTGTCAAGTAGAGCAGTATATGAGACTGCACAGCCGAAAGTACTGAACGTATGCAGGACAGAAGAGCGTATGACATAGAATCAGGGCAGCGAGGGATTACAGGAGGGACCACAGGAGGGACACTATCAGCCAGCCAGTGGCCAACTACTCTGTTAGAAAGTCTTCATTTTCTCATTCTTCTATTTTGTTGCATTATTACTCATAACTTTGTCTTCCCTTGTTTTACTTTATGGGACGTAAGCTTTCCTTTAGGCTATGAGCTACAGAGCGATTGGCACCTGCTTCTGTATGGCGACACAAAGCTGACCATTATTCTGGGGGAATTGCAGCATTACTGTGACTCTTGCATTGGATGGTTCCCTTAGTGTCCATAGGCCTCGTTCACACTATTATTTTTTGCAGATCCCATGCCGAATTCTGCATTCTTTCAGAATCACATTGAGCTCAGTGAGAATCGGGACTTTAGTCCATATGTCACAGGTCTTTCGACATGCAGATTCGAAATCTGCACCAAAAAAAAAAAATACACAATTGACATGTCAATTCTGCACAGAATTCAAGTTGGGAAATCAGCATATGGAATATTCCCACCCAAGGGGGTTATTCCGTCTACGGATGCACTGCATCTTCAAATACAAATTTGCAGTAGATATCTGAGGCCCTGCTATAGATTTCCGATGCAGATTACGAGGTGAATGCATATTTGGTTTTTCCGATGCAGATTTTTAATCCTGTGGATGAGGCCTTACAGCATTGCCAGGTTTTCCCAGGGAAACCTCTTTGTCTTGCGCTAGCCACAACATTGTCATGATTTTCCCATGACTCACAAATGACCACACATGAAGCCACAGCCATGGGAATTGCTTAGTATATGACATTGTACAACTTAACTCCACTCTTTGCACAACATGTACACAACTTTTGCTATTAACTTGGAATGCATCTTAAAAGAAAGGATTTTTGACTCAAATCATATTAGAGTTGCATCTAATAGTTTGTGTCTTCAGGCATCGTGTAGCTCTAGCCTTGCATTATTTACCTGCGCAATATTCTAGTAAGGTCTTAAAGATCTTCTATCATTGGGAATGTTCTATCGCTAGAAGTATATTGAGAGAGCAAAAAGCTATCCGCATCATGTAGCATTGTTGTAGTCAGTATTGATGTATAGTTAAGATCTTTCTCAGTCTTCCACATTTATCCCACCAGGAGGTGTTGGTGGAGTTGCTCGAGCAGTGTGTGGACGGCTTGTGGAAAGCAGAGCGGTATGAAACCATATCTGAAGTGTCAAAGCTCCTAATTCCAATTTATGAAAAGAGGCGAGAATTTGAGGTTTGTGTTCAGTGTATTTATGTCTCAAACACTTGTAGCACAGGCTTAGTTCTGGTGTTTCCATAACTTCCATAGACTTGAATGGAGAGAGCTATGCACTTCCCTCTCTACATTTAAAAGGGTTTTCTTGGGCAGGAAATGTCAAAAAAAAATAATTAAGCAATACTCCCCTGTTAAATGGCCTCCTGGTTCACTGCAGCCATGCCAGTCACTTCTACTTCGATCCCAAAAGTTGCCAAAGAAATCACATGCTGTTCGTGTGACCCATGTAACCAAACTTTAGTATTGCTGCATACTGTATAGCACTTTTTACGGTTGCTTATTAAGCCCTGCCACAGACAGGGCTTAATAGGTGTCCATTCATGTTAACACCGGGACACTTCACAAGGTCCCAGGATACTATGCTAACCCATCAACAACTCCTGCCTACTGTTTCGATGCAGCAATCAGCAGTGACCGTGGCATATAGGAAGCTAACAGCCACAAATCAGAGCTAACTTTGATTGTGGCTATTACCAGGGTCTATCACCTGTTGAAAACAGCTGACACTCACCAAGTATGGAGCAGGTTCGGCTCCCGAGTCCGTTCCATACACACTTCGTGACTGCATGACTTATATTTACTTTATGCAGTCGGGAAAGGGTAATTACTGCCTGAATTCGCAACTGGGGGCGACTCTATCGGGTGGGTTCAGAGCATTACCATTCTCCCTATGAATGTACCCGAACCTACGTGACATGTGTGACTGGATATAGACCAAGCATGTCTATGGTGGGAGAACTCCTTTAATAGCATCACTGAGGTAATAAAAATCTAGTAGCTTTGACAAGTAAATAGTATTCTCGGCTGCTGTAAACATTTGAAGATTCTTTGTGGGAGCTTTGCATAGATGGAGAACATTTAGAGCAGTAAACCCAAACATAAAAGCCTTGATGGATTCAATCTGGAATGTCACTAAAATGTAAATGAATGAATACTTAAAACTCGAACATTGCATTCACTGTAGCGTGGGCCGTGCTTGTATTACTCATAGCAGCACTTTATTCCAGAGTGAGATTTGTGTGCAGAGTTCCTATTGGTTCTTGGAGCTAACTCCATGTTTAACTCTCACGAGCATTGGATGGAGAAGTCAGAGCTTAGATATAGCTGCATGTCCATGGCGACTCCACCATGCTCATGTCTGAATGTCTGCTGCCCAGTGCTTTGTCTTTGGGCAATTCAGAAATGGCTTTTTTATGCAGAAAATATTATGAATGTAGAATAGTGCAATCTACCTTAGTTCATTTATTAATTAAGCACATAGATAAAACAATAGGAAGTGTGTGCGATGGGGAGGCTGTAGAGTTTACATACATAATATGGTTAATGTTGGCTTATCAAAATAAGGGATGCTCACTAGAGATGAGCGAGCATACTCGCTAAGGACAATTACTCGATCGAGCATTGTCCTTAGCGAGTATCTCCCCGCTCGGGAGTAAAGGTTCGGCTGCTGGCGCGGGTGACAGGTGAGTTGCGGCAGTCAGCAGGGGGGAGCGGGGGGAAGAGATCTCCCCTCCGTTCCTCCCCGCTCTCCCCCGCCGCTCCCCGCCCCCCGCCGGCCCTTGAATCTTTGCTCCCGAGCGGGCAGGTACTCGCTAAGGGCAATGCTCGATCGAGTAATTGCCCTTAGTGAGTATGCTCGCTCATCTCTAATGCTCACATATTATTCCAGACATACACGTGGGGTTCCTATTTGGCATCTATATGATTGCATACTTCTACTATCATCTACCACTGTAAAAATATATGCTGTTTTTGAAGAGTATATTGTGTTGAAAAGCGTAGTTGACAAACTTTTCAATGCAGTTAAAGGGGTTATCCCACTGAAAACATTTGTCACCTATACAAGGACTAGGTGATAAAAGTTTGAATGCTGGGGGTCTGACCAATGGAACCCCCAAGGACCATGACAACACTGCACCCCAAGTCCCCTGGGTGAAAAGAGCAGCAGTGCACAAGTCTCACCATTGTTCCATTCAGTTCTATAGGATAGCCCAATATATTGCTTCTATGGAACTTAGGGATATAGCCAAGTACAAGTGCTTGTACAGATTGTAAATTGAGACTGTCGACTCCCTACCTTCTTTTGTTTTTGGTATTTAGCATTAATTATTATGTTTTTTAACACTTAGAAACTCACACAGCTGTACAGGACACTCCACAATGCCTATACAAAAATCTTGGAGGTCATGCAGTCTGGAAAGCGACTCCTGGGAACGTACTTCAGGGTGGCCTTCTATGGTCAGGTAAGACAAACTTATTTCAGTCTTTAAACAATTTATTTTTCAGGCATTCTTAATGGCGATTTTTACAGATTTTTGTACATTTTGCTATTTTCGGAGTTCTATAGAGAAGCTTATAGAGGAAATACAAGGCAAAAAACATCATACCCAGAACAGGATGAAAAAAGTATTTTAAAAATGCATCAACATGCTGCGTGTGAAACTAATTATACAATAACGGAAGTTCAGTGCAACAGCTGAGCATGGAAGAGACCTGCAGACACATTGCAGTCAGGGAAGCACCGGCATCATCACAGGAGACTGTTCAACTGGAACTAGAAACCAGAAATGTGTTGGCTGAAGTATTTGGGCCTTTCTGGAAACACCTGCTAAAATCAATGCACTAATAGTGCAGAATATTGTAGGCAATCCCGTGTGATCTGTTGCAGCATTTCTCAATTCCAGTCCTCGAGTAACTCCAACAGGCCATGATTCCAGGATGTCCTATATACATAACACCTGGGACAATCGTTGAGGCACTGGTAATAGTTACATCGTTTGTGCAATTCTACGGAGATCCTAAAAACATGACATGTTGTTGGGACTTGAGGACTGGAGTTGGGAAGCACTGATCTAGAGTCTAGGAAAGACCTGCAACATAAAACCAATATATGTCATTCAGCTCATTCATTCCCATCCACTGGTAGGATGGAAACCCCCCAAAAAGGGGGGCAGTTTGGGGTACATTATATGGAGCTCAGATGTCAAGTAACATTTCCCCCGTCCTATCAGCTTGCAGGGTGGAGTACTCCAAAAATGTTGTGGTGCCTCAGCGATGTATTCAGGGATGTTGTCAAACCATGTTCTCTTTACTGTAATATCTGCAAAACCACAGCAAAATGCTTTTTTTTTTTTTTTTGCTAAATCAAGGCAAACCCACTAATTAAAAAAATAAAAGATGACGCATAGTTATTTCTGTAGCCATAACAACCCGTATTATAAAATTATTAGTAAATGCTGTAAAACAAAATTGACAGAAGTGCCGTTTTCTGTTCATCTCACCTCTAGAAAAACAGGAATAAAAAGTAATAAAACAATCATATACATCATAAAATGGTACCAATAAAAACCATAATGTGTCCCACAAAAATGAGGCCCTAGTACAGCTGCGTAAGCAGAAAAGTAAAAGTGCTATAGGTCTCGGAATGCAGCAACACAGAAAGAAGTCCTGCAGTGAAAGCATGTTATTATATGAAAGTAGAAAAACATTAAAAAAACTAAACATTTTGCATCACAGTAAATATAACAACTAGAGATGAGCGAGTAGTGCCTTAGCCGAGTATCTCCTCGCTCGTCTCTAAAGATTCGTGGGCCGCGGCGGGTGACGGGTGAGTTGCGACGGGGAGCGGGGGGGGGAGGGGGAGAGGGAGAGAGAGATCTCCCCTCCGTTCCTCCCCGCTCTCCCCCGCCGCTCCCCGCCCCCCGAATCTTTAGAGACGAGCGGGTAGATACTCAGCTAAGGCACTACTCACTCGAGTAAAGTGCCTTAGCGAGTACACTCACTCATCACTAATAACAACCCGTAGGATAAAGTTAGCATATTATTTATTATGCACAATGAACATTGTAGACATAAGTCTCAAAAACCAAATGACGAAGTTGCTGTTCTTTTATTCAACCCCCCCAAACCCTCATCCCCCCCCCAAAAAAAAATTAACAAGTTGTTCCATACATGATATGCACTTCAAAATGGATCATATAAAAACTACAACACGTCCTGTTAAATACAAGGTCTCCTACAGCTACATTGAATTAAAGTTTTAAAAAAGTTATGACTGCTAAAACACAGAGGAGAAAAATCCATTACTGGTCCCTACGGCTAAAATGAGTTATGCCACTAAGCCTTTAGCACAGATGGTGCATTTGCCAACTATATTGACTTGAGACATAAATTAAAAATCTACAATGAAAAAGTGACATTTTCAGGAGGGTTTTTCCTATTTTAACATGACTGGTAAGGGGGTTGAAGGGGATTTCCAAGATATAATGAAAGTGGGGGGGGGGCAGCAGATGGTTACAAATAGAAAGCCAAGCCATACGCACTGCTCTGTTCACCCGCCAGTCCAGCGCTGCCGCTCCTGTCTTCACTGCTATACAGCTCGAGAATGCTGAGGACAGTGATTGGCTGTAGCAGGTATGAGTCTATATAAAACGGCACTGCTACAGCCTAGTAAATAAAGACTGGTAGTGAGGACGGGAGCAAGAATACTGTTAAAATATTAAAGGCAGAGGTACTTGCCCATCCTCAGACCGGTGATCCAGCGCTGCAGCCCTCGCGGTCTTTGTTTTGAAACTGACACCGTGGGGGACATAACATTAACAAACCGCTGTACAAAAGTCGCAACATTTTGTGTAAGCGCTGTTACAACTTTTCTTGCTTCTGCAACAGCCCGACACTTTTTCAAAAAGTGGGTGGGGCTTGTTGGGAAGCAGCGTGGTCGCCCAGGACTGACAGATTTATATTTAAACGGTCCCAAGCGTACATTTCTCAGAAGGCGCACCAAGGAGTAGGGGATGCGCTAAATACATAAAGAGGCGTTCGCCTCATCATGTATTCTGTGCACCTGGCATTGGGGAAAATCTTACTAAGCCCAGGAAAAGGAAATGCCAGCTTAGTATATTTTCTACCATGTCACTGCTGTAGGCAGTCAGAGGCCGCAGCATCACCCACCCATGCCCCTGGCATCAGCAATCACATCCTGGGTGCCATGACGCCAGGAATTCAGAACCGTGACACTGTAGCCTCTGATTATCTGCAGTGGTCACGTGGGGTCTGGTTCACAATAAGAACTGCAAGGCTGCAGCACTGGATTGCCGGGTCGGAGGATGGGTGGGTCTACTCTTATAGTTGTAACAGCGTTGAACATATTTTTAAGAACCTCTTTTGTAACCGGACACCCTCTTTAATTGGCACCAAAAAGTACAGATGTTAAGCTTCAATTGACTCTTTAAAAGTGCCTACAAAAGGGGGTGAGGTTACAGCGGTGTGAGGTTTTTACAAAGCAATTTAGACATTTCAAAATGTCTGAGCCATCTCACTCCACTAGATGGCTGGTGTAATAAGTGGCGGAATATTTCTAGACATATTTGCAACAGAATTTATCATCACCTTATGACAAAATGATAAATGTGACGTATTTTGCACTGGGGAGGGGAAAAGGTTACAAGGTAAAAGGTGTCATCCAGTGAGAAAATAAATACTACGTCTGTACTTGTGCAAGTAATTGACAAGTGCACATGACACTAGTGATACCGAATGCCATCCATAATTGTTCCTGTGGGGAGCTAAATGGTTAATCCCCGCATTATAAAATTAAGGTTTATCTAAAACAAACAGTAACGGACTCATTACACAAGACAGACTGCAACTCGCAGACAGTTGATGCTTCATTATCTGGATAGAACAAAGGCGCCAAACTATATTAGATAGGTACTGAATGTAACCTCTGCTATGGCTTATCAAAGGAATTGTTTACCCCTGAACACTATTTATTTTCTTTGTTAATCTTAATTAATCCAGCATGCAATTTACACACCATTGAAGATAATAGCATGCATAAAGCACACAAACAACTGTGTGAGCAGAGTCTAAGTTTCCTAATAACTAGTTTAAGAGGTTGATTCAGATTAGAAAAATATGGCTGCTCACTTCCAGAAACAGTGCCATTCTTGTGTACAGTAGGGTGTAGTTTATTAAGGCCCATTTAGACCCAACGATTCTCACTCAAAATTCGCTCAAAGCCGTCTTTTGAGCGAGAATCATTGGGTCTAAATGCACAGACATCGTGCAGTTTTCGTGCACGAGTCGTTGCTCGCTCAATTCTAGTTTTCTTGAATTGAGCGATTAAGTCTTATCAGCGGTGCAGGCTTTTATCACAGTCAGCAGATTCTTACAGCCCGTGTCCCGCTGGTAGTTCACAGCGGGACGGAAGTTGTGAGCACAGAGAACAATGCAGCTGTTTGCTTATGCAAAACAGCTGTATTGTTCGCCAAGCAATAGCAGCTGTGTCCGACTCCGCCTGCATAGCTTTTAAGTAGCTACTTAGCTACGATAGACTATGCAAAGATGATCGCTAGAGATGAGTGAGCATACTCGTCCGAGCTTGATGCTCGTTCGAGTATTAGGGTGCTCGAGATGCTCGTTACTCGAGACGAGCACCACGCAGTACTCGTCTCGATTAAACGAGCACTGACCATTGAATTCAATGGAGCCGGTAATACAGCCGGCTCCATTGAAAGCAATGGGCTGCCGGCGAGCGCGGGATGAATTTTCGGGAAGGGCTTAAAAATATAAGCCCTTCCCTGAAATTCATCCAGAAATGTGTAAAAAGTAAAAAAAAAAATATCCTCACCTTGTCCCGGCAGATGGAGTTTAGCCGCGGCCGGCCGGCAGTTCTCCTGAACTGCTGTGAGTAGTATTCAGCAGCCGGGGATTTAAAATCCCCGCCTGCTGAATGAGCTGCCTCTGATTGGTCACAGCCTCACCAATCAGAGGCAGCTCTCACTCACACCCGTTCATGAATTCATGAATGAGTGAGTGCCGCCTCTGATTGGCTCAGCGCAGGGACCAATCAGGGGCAGCTCTCAGCTGATTGAGCTTTATGCTGACAGTGCGGGGGGGGGGGGGGGGGTCTCACTCTTGCCACTATTGAGGCTTAATAGTGAGACCTCGAAGCCCGAAATGCATCCCTGCATGTTGCTCCTCGCCTGCCCTATCCATTTCTGTGTTTTTTACATGACTTTGGTGATTTGCTAAGATTTTCACAAATGAAAACCTTAGCGGAGCACCAGTCATATACAAAAATGCTCGAGTCGCCCATTGACTTCAATGGGGTTCGTTACTCGAGGCGAACTCTCGAGCATCACTGAAAGTTCGACTCGAGTAACGAGCACTCGAGCATTTTGGTGCTCGCTCATCTCTAATGATCGCTCAAAACTGTCACTCAAACTCGTTTGAGTGACTTTTGAGTGATCATTTGTCAGTGTAAATGGGGTCTTAGTCTACTGATGCATACTACTGTACAGCGTGCATCAGGTAGTCAGAGAAACTGGTGCCGCCATTTTTGGAAAAATGGTCACTTTAAGTGATTTTCCTCCTGTGGTTGTCAGGGCATTATTTACATATTTTGAATAGGGATTACTGATACTTATGTAGAAGGGTACAAGCCCTTCTTTGTTAATTGCGTGGTTCTTTCTTAATCCCCTTACCTGTCAAGTATTATGTGTGCGTTTCATCTTATTGTAGGGGTTAAATCCTCTATCCTCAATGTTGAACTTTGCTTTATGTCAACATACCAAATATGAAGATAAGTCATGACAACACTAACACGAAAATCCTCTTGGCCGTACAACATTTATTTCCAGCATTCGAGGAGTTTTGTGTCCACTCACTAATACAGTTTTGGGCACAGAATTCGGTTTTAGCAGCAGTTTATTAGCAATAAGGTGTCGTCTGCTTAAAGCAAGATTAAACGTTTAAAAATCTTCGGCCATGTCATGGTGACAATACAAACGTACTGTATTGATTGATGGGCATCAGTGTGGAGACCCTTATTGATCGCCAGTAAGGATGGGCAGATGCGCTCACCAGAGCATTGTGCCCATTTGGCTTTTTTTAGCCCTACTCGGTGCAATGTACAAGTTCAGTAAGAAGTCTGTGAGTCCATATATCGCTAGCTGATCATAGTCGGAAAATACACAGCGCTCAACTGGGTGCTTCTACCTCACAAATCAATACGCCCGACATGACAGAAGTTTTTTAAAAGTTTAGCTACCCTTTAACCACTTAATGACACGGCGCTTTTTTTTTCCCTTTTTGTTTTTTCCTCCCCCCCTTAAAAAAATCACAACTCCTTTATTTATCCATCGACGTCGCTGTATGAAGGCTTGTTTTTGCGGGACGAGTTGTAGTTTTCAGTGGTGCTGTTTAATGTACCATATAATGTACTGAAAAACTTTAAAAAAATTCTAAGTGGAGTAAAATGAAGAAGAAACAACATTCTGCGATCTTTCAGTGCGTCTTGTTTCTACAGCGCAGAAACTGCAACAAAAATGACAGAATAACTTTATTCTATGGGTCGGTACGATTACTACGACACCAAACTTGTATGGGTTTTTTTTTTTACTATAATTCTCTTTTTGTTTTTTTTGTTTTTCCAAAGACATTTAATTTTTTTCAATTATTTTCTGCCGCCATCTTCTGCGCAATACCTTTTTTTATTTTTCCGTCGACGTAGTTGTGCGCGGGCTCACTTTTTGTGAGATGTCCTGTAGTTTACGTTAGTACCAATTCAGAATACATACGACTTTTTGATCGCTTTTTATTGCGTTTTTTCTGGGAGACAGGGTGACTGAAAAAATGCATTTCTGACGTTCTTTTTTTTTTTTTTCAAGTGACGTTCACCGTGCGGGGTAAATAATGTGCTACTTTGATAGATCTGACTTTTACGGATGCGGCGATACCAAATATGTATGTTTATTTTATGATTTAGATTTTTTAATTACAGATATGGCAAAAGGGGGGGATTTAAACTTTTATTACTTTTTTTTTTTTTACAATTAAAAAAAAGGTTTTTGATTTTTTTTACTTTACTTTTAAGTCCCTCTGGGGGACTACAACATGCGATGCTGTGATGGCTCCTGCAGTATGACATAATGCTACAGCATTACATCATACTGCAATTTGATAGGCAGTCATCTAAGGCAGCCCTGGGGCCTTTCAGAAGGCGCTCGGCTGCCATGACACCTACACGACTACCCCGATTTCACCGCTGGGGGGGCCGTACAGTTCGGGGGATTTAAATGCCGATTGCGGCTATTGCCCACTGTAATAATCAGCTGACACCCGCGCTGTATGAAGACAGGCTGCCCCGCGACCTGACTTCATACACACCCTGACGTTCCAGGACGTAAATATACGTCCTGGAGCCGGAAGGGGTTAAAGGGTATTCCAGGACATTTTTAAATTTCTCCATTCATGGCCGACATGTCATCAATAGATGATCATTGGGGACCCAACACTAAGATCCTCTCCGATCAGCTGTTTCCCAGGTCTTCTGTCACTGCAGTCAACACAGGAAGCAGAAAGCGCTGAACATAGCGAAGCAGCCCAGGTTGGGACTGCGGCACAGCTCTCACTGAATTCAACAGGAGATGTGCCTACAATACCAACCCAGGCTGCTGCGCTATAGTCAGCGCTTTCTGAACTGACAGCAGTGACAACAGCCTTGGGAAACAGTTGATCGGTGGGAATCTGATTGGCGAGGCCCCACCGATCATTTATTGCTTACCTGTTGGTCATCAATAGGAAAAAGTTAGAAAAACGACCTTGAATACCTCTTTAAGGTATCAGAAAGTAGAGTGCAACCTTTCAACCTTCTTTAATAAGGTACACATTCTAGTTTTATTTAGTTTAGTCATTGCACAATGGACCCAGGAAATGTGCAGTACTTTGCTCACCACTCCCATCTATTGACATTAGTCATCTCAATAGTGTCAAGAGTAAAAAGGAAGGATTAAACAGTTAAACTGTGAGCAATGCGATATGTTAGATGAAATGCAATCAGCTGGAGATAATCCACCATCTACACCATTGGCGGTTCTATTGATCACATTCAGGACTATTTTCTGCACAGTTTTCCTCCAGAAGTTAGAAAATTGGTGCAAAATTGCTATCACCATGACCACCCTGTACTATAAATGTCCTATGCCAAGTGTCAAAAAATGACTTTAGTATCCAATCGGGGCTCCCTATACGTGGACAAATCTGTTTTGGCATTTTGGACACAGGAATGCTGCTAGGTTGACATTCGGATACATGGATTAGGTTTTATAAACTAAGACTGGGGTAAAAGACTGTGTCATTTTTAGATGCTTTCTCTGGTAGCCGCTTAATGGTGTTCTATATAATAGTTGGGTGTTAGGACCCCCATTCCATCTGATGAGGTAGCTGCTGACTGCCACATCCAGATACTATGGATATCCCATAAGTGTCTTGAAATGAGAGTAGCCCTTTAATGAATATGATGGTGTCTTCTACAGCCTTGAGCATACAAAGGAGATTCATATAGCTATGATGGGTTCATTCAGCCAGATCATGGTATATCTGATACAGATAAGGTTGAGTTTGAGGGAAAAAAATATTTTTGGCATGAGGGACACCCATTTTTTTTGTATTTTCCCATTGTGGAGTTCATCACTTTTTTCTTTTGCAGGACATGTTGTAAAGAGGACCTGCCACTGGATAAAGTCAGTGATGGTAGCTGCACAGCTCTCCAGCCGCAGCTCCACTGACTCTATTCATGTTTTTTTACTACTCCCATCCATTCACCCATACGGGCTTTGAGGTCCGGGGCCAATGCTATCAGTTTGTCAAGTGGACGAACCCCACTGTGCACTGTCAATGGGTGGCGTTAGACTTGTCAGCCAAGTCTGACATCACCTAATCATAATGAGAGGTGAGGATCTTCCACTTGCCTAATTGACAGTGCTGAGAGCCGGACCGAAGAAGAAACCATCTGACAGAACGGTGATGAGCATAAAAAAGAAAAAATGGAGATAGTGTCAGCAGAGCCACCGTTTCAGGGCTATGCATCTTCCATTGCTGACTTTATCCCATGACAGGTCCTCTTTAACCCATTATGCATACTCTTGGTGTCATTTCTTGCTGGTGATCATATTGGCACGCAGATAGTACTTACACAATTTTGTAAATATACTACTGCGTTATGTCTTTTAAAGGGATTGTCCAGGACTTTTACTATTGGTGACCTATCCTCAGTATAGGTCATTAATAGTTGATTGGCGGGGTTTGCCTCTCGGAATCCCTGCTGATCAGCTGTTTTCTCAGCCCACTGGTAGCACATAGCATTGTCAACATTGCAGCAGCCTGAATTCAGTGGGAGCTAGGCCTGAAGGAGCCCACCCAGGCTGTTGCAACATGGATGGCACTGTTTGTTTCTAGAGCTGTCCATACTGACAGATGGCCCAGTGAACAGCTGATCGGTGGGGGTCCCAAACAAGGGACCCCTGCACATCAGTTATTGCTGACCTGTCTTCAGGATAAGTCATCAACAGTAAAAGTCCCAGAAAACCCCTTTAAGCCCTTTAACTACTTTGATGTACAATTTATGTCACGGTACACTTCAAGGTTTAGTTAAAATGGACTGGATAGAGCCTCGTAGCCATAAAAGTTCTGTAGACAGCCAATGGAATAATTGCCAGAGTAAGCAGTGATTTGGTTGATTGCTGTCTGTAATGGGTTTTAGGGGCTATATCCTGATGTTACTATTCTACATGTTATTGAAGAGTAGATATTAGAGGAAGACCAGAGGACTTGGGTGTCTTTCATCTGACCACTACTTCTGGTCTACTCACTCAATTGGTAAATGTGGTCATATCATTCTGTTCCTTCATATTCAATAGACTGACTCTGCTAAGAGTCTAGGAAAATCTAATAGGTTGCAAGGTTTATGCATTTGCAATGCTTCCCATGCTTTGCGTAGCTGACCGTCAATATTGATAGCTCTGTTTTGCAGAAATACATAAACCCAAAGACAGATATTCACTTCTGTAAGCTCATAATCCCTTGATTTTAAATATTGCTTTATTCTGGGTGGTTTTTTTTTAACTTACTTCTACATATTAGGTTTCCTTCCTCTTTTGCAACAAAGACCTTGTGACGGTGTGTTTGTTTTTGATGTTCAGTATTGATAATATTGTGGTTCAGCATTGCACATCAAACGGCCCATGCAAATGACACAACTGTTCCCACAAGCGGCAGAATGGCTAAAAGGGAAACCGCCTTTAAAACTGTATGATATAGAGTTGGGTATTGTAATGAAAGCCAAAAAAGATATTACTTGTAGATATAATGATTCGGATTCTTAGATTATTACTCATCATGGCGTTGCCTTTGGCTGCTTTTCAACATTCAGGCTAGTTTTATTTATTTACTGTTGATTATATGGCATCAACATAGTCTGCAATACCGTACAGAGATTGTCATCACTCACACCAGTCCCTGTCCCCAATGGGGCTTACAATCTAATTTCACTATGTCGGATACATCCATAAGTAGAGCCATTTTCAAGAGAAGCCAGTTGACGTCTTTGAATATATTTGAAGTGTGGGAGGAACCCAAAGTACCCAGAGGTAACCCACATAAAGACATGGAGAACATACAGACTACTTGCAGATGTTGCCCTCGGTTGGTCCTCAGCAGGGCAAAAATAATGCCATGTCAGACCTAGCATTGTGTTTCAACATTTTTAAATCTTCCATTCCTAAATATGGCAATGTTGCCAAATGCCATGTGTTTTTAGGAATTTACACCAAGCAGACCCATGTGCATTGATAAGACCGCCTCATTGTGTTTATAAAATAGCTTAAACCTAATGTATTATGTTGCCTTAAGGGACCTTTTTTTTTACACAAGACCAAGTTGTTTGCAAGACGCAGCGCGGATGCAGATTCTGTCAATGACTGTGGATTTTGTCTTATTTTTAATTGTGGAACGTCTTGCTGAATTTCTTGTGTTTTTTTTTCTCTGCAGGCTTTAATTGCAGAATTGTATCTCCTGTATGTTAGAAATCCACAAGATGTCCTTAATACTGCGGAAAGCTTTTCCCCTGTAGAATTAAATCTCGCTGTCTTGAAGTAAAGACGTGCAGATTTCAACTGGTGCAGAATTGAAGCCCCAAAGGGAAAACTATGTGTTGCAGAAATGTCCGTGTGAACTAATTCCCTCCCATGTGAAAGGTCCCTGGGGGGGGCGTAGTCTTCATTTGTATACTCGCATATCTTTCAGTAAAAGTGTATTTTCTACAAACATGGAGGACATTCTAACACGATCCCCCTCACCTGATAAAGGAGTACAAGCTACAAGGCTACCATGGGAATACTACTTTCAGCAACAGTACCATTTATTTCCAATGCTAATATTTTCCAACCAGGTTTGCCTGGAATTCAAGAGTTCTTTAGAACGTGGGCTAAGCCTCCCCAGAAGAAAATCATAACTAGACCTCTCACAGTAGGGATGCCACACTGACCTCAACCTGCTCATATCTTCTTACAGCAGGAAAAGACAAAGCAGTAACACACCTTAGCCAGAATATTGTAGTATTTACTGCTTTACAAGCACCCCTGCTCCAATGTTAGTAGAGGTAGGAATGGGTTAGGGAATGGAAAAAAAAAATGGAATTCAGGGGGCTTCTAAACCAAGATAAAGTTGTCTAGTTTAGTAAACCCACTTTTAAATACCCTAATAGTGAATTCACAGTAAATACCTGGGATTTCTTATTTGGGATCCTCATCTATTAGAGCGGAGAACAATTACAAAGATCATTTCTTGCTTTGAAGCACCTAGCATGTCCGGTGACTTCTGTGGAAACTGTGTAACGCTTAACTCCCCTGTGGTGCTGCTGCAGGGGGATTCCTATGGATCCTGACAGCAGGACACCCCTGATGTGCTCATCAAACACAGACAATACTGCAAGGGACTGTATAAAGAGGCAACGTCTGTAAACTTGCATACATTACCAGGAACCGAGTGCCCAAACTGCAACCCAAAACCCATTTAATCGCAAAGTGCCAACACGTCAGGGGGCGGGGCTTATCACGACCTATGGTTTTTATCCCCATCGTTCTAAAAATGACAGGGCCAATTCAAGATAGACAGCATGGAGATTTTGACTGCTTTTTGGATGCAGAAATGCTACAGAATGTCCTCAGAGAAAATTTCAGTGGAAAATTCTGCAGCATTTCTGCATCCAAAAAGCATTTGAAAACTGCACAGTCCATTTTGAAACAGCCCTGCCACATGTAAACATACCCCAGGGGTAATAGTGCCCCCCCCCACAGCGGTAATAGTGACAGCCTCCCAGTGCAATAGTGACCCCCCCACAACAGCCCCCAGTGCAGTAGTGACACCCCACAGTGGCCGCACCCCCTAAGGCCCACATACTTACCCCCTCCTCCTCGTGGAAGCTCAGCTTCTCTTCTGCTCAATGATCCCGGTGCACACTGTGACGTCAGTGTGCTGCCGGATGCCTCCTCCCCCTACTCTCGCAGAACCTAGGAGGAGACGTCGGGGAGGAGGATCCCGGCTGCACACTGACATCACAGTGTGCGCCGGGATCAGTGCGGCTAGCAGCGCTGTGAGTGAATACCAGCAGAGGAGCCACAGCCCCTGCCGGTATTCACTAGTGGTGAGCGTCCGTTGGTGGTGCGTGCCAGTAGGGAGGGCTCCGCGTGCCGCCTCTGGCACGCGTGCCATAGGTTCGCCACCACTGCTCTAGATAGATATTGGTAGGTAATAGGCTATACTGGATTGTTATAAGTCTTTTTTTCATCCTTACATACCATGTTACAATAAACTGATATTTATTGTTCTCTCTTAGTCACTTCTAACCTTTGCTTTATAGATGGAGGCAGGTAGAGCAGAGTCATCTCATTATAATAGGGGTTGCCCGGGAATAAAATCAGTTTGTTTAACAGGAGGGAATATGCTTAAAAAAAGCCATAAAATGATATATATGATATTCTTTTACATTCCTTTTCATATAGCATTTGTTCTTATATGGTAGCACTGCTATAAATGTAAGATTGTATAAGTCAAGACCTCCAAAAAATATTGAATAGCTTTTTGCATATATAATGATATGATGAAATGAAACCTTCCTTATTATCATTGCTACCGTATTTCAACAGGGTTTCTTTGAGGAAGAAGATGGCAAGGAATATATCTACAAGGAGCCAAAATTAACGGGACTTTCTGAGATATCCTTACGGCTGCTAAATTTGTATGGTGAAAAGTTTGGCGCAGATAATGTGAAAATGATCCAGGATTCTAACAAGGTTTGTTGCACATGTGTAGTCTTCATTTTCATGTATGTCACATCTCATTTGTTAATTAAACAAAAAATATAAAATCTATTAAAGGGGTTTTCCAGCACTATACTATTGATGGCCTATCCTCAGGATAGGCCATCAATAGTTGATTGGTTAGGTCTGTTGTTTAGGATCCCCGCCACTCAGTTGCTTGAAGAGGTGCTGTGGCTTCTTCTCAGGCATGTAACGTCATGTTTATTGGTCACATGACCTGAGAGCAACTGAGCTGCAATACCAGCCACCGCCACTATACCACATACAATGCTGTGCCTGCTATGGACTGAAGGGATAGCAATGCTCACTCAAGTGCCGCTTGGGATTGCGAGTAGCAGACCCCTGCCGATCAACTATTGATGATCTATCCTGATGTTAGTTTATCCATAGGATAGCCCTAGAAACCCCCTTTAACACACCATAGTGAGATCTTAGTTCTGTATATAAAAATCGTGTTTTAAATATATAACATATTTTGCTATATTGTATAGAGAATGTATTTTTTGTCAGGTTGCTGTTCCCATCTGGGCTCATAGTCAGATTTCCCTATGTCAAGCATGTCCTTTTCACAGCATGTCATTTTGACTACGTGTACTTTTTGGAGTCCATAAAAAGATTGAAGTTGAGCTCAAAGCAAATGTTGCCCTTATCACATTAAAAGGAGTATTCTGGATAAAACTGATACATTTATACCCCGTTTCCCTGAAAATAAGACTTACCCCGAAGACCTAGCACGATTTTTCAGGATTTTTGAGAATGCAGAATGATTTTTCAGGCTTTTTGAGTATGCTTGAAATATAAGCCCTGCTCCGAAATTAAGCCCTAGTTACAGTTAATAAAAAAAAGGAAATTTAAATAGTGTCCAGGCAGCTATACATGTAAAAAAGTGAAATATTTTGGAGCAAAAATTAATATAAGACACTGTCTTATTTTCGGGGAAACAGGGTATCTAGTGCAGGACCTCAGGAGATGGTGCATGATACAGGGATTTAAAAAAATGCCAGGGTGTGTCATGCACTACTCCCTCAATAGGCATAGCATAGGGTATAAGTTTTGCCCAGAGTTCTCCCGAAAGGCATAAGTAGTAAGCTAAATACTAGGCATTACAGCATGCCACCCAAACTGTGTCATGGGGCTGCTGCGTGAACAGTTGATTCTCTAAAACAAAACCCCATTGGGCTAGATTTACTAATTTGTTCTACAAGCTTGTTCACACGGGCGTAACGCATTTTGGCCGCACAAATACGCTGCGTGTTTAGGCAACCAAAATATGCTTATGCCTGCAGAGTTCGCCCGCTCCGGCGGGCCATGTATTGTTTTACAAGATCATGTTGGTTAATGCTGGATGAGAAATTTGGCACATCTTTAGACACTTCTGTCTCATTAATGTCACATACAGATGGCTGAATGCGAGTTGTGCCCGATATTCTCAGGCGCAACTTGAAATGTTCTGTACACGGTCAGCCACTTGTGTGCTGCGGGAACTGCGACGGAAAATCCGCTCCAAAATCTGTGTTATTTCCGCAGCATAAATTGATTTTGGTGTGGATCCACGTCCGACTTCACTCCTTCTAATGAAAAGGTGAAATCAGCTGAAGATTTGCACCAAAATCTACAACTACGGTGCGGATTTTGACACGGTTATTGATGTGGAAATGAGACTGATTTTGCTGCAATTTTTTTCCTGCGTAAAATCTGCACCATTTTCGCTACATGTGAGCGTACCCTTAGGCCTTGGTCACACGGGCGGTTTTTCCCGTGATTTGCGCATGCGATCCGCGTAGATATAGACCCAAAGCTTCGCAATGGGATCGGTCACATGTCCGCTTTTTATGCGGATGTGCGATAAATTATAGGACACAATGATTCGCAGAACGCGCCTATCTGCATTCTGCGATTCGTTATGTTCTATATAAGCGCTCAATGGGGCCGATGGCAGCAGCGCCAACCCCATTGAGAACATATACTAAAGATCCTTCCTTTCTGCCACAGCTGTTACAGCTGTGGCAGAGAAGAACGATGTTCGCCCATTGAATTCAATGGAGCCAGCAATACAGCCGGCTCCATTGAAAGCAATGGGCTGCCAGCATGTGCGGCATGAATTTTCGGGAAGGGCTTAAAAATATAAGCCCTTCCCTGAAAACCATCCTAAAATGTGTAAAAATAAAAAAAAGTATACTCACCTTTTTCCTGCAGCCGGAGTTCAGCCGCATCTGGCCCGCAGTTCTCCTGAACTGCTCTGTGTAGTATTCAGCAGGCAGGGATTTAAAATCCCCGCCTGCTGAATGGGCTGCCTCTGATTGGTCACAGCCCTCACCAATCAGAGGCAGCTCTCACTCACCCATTCATGAATGGGTGAGTGAGTGCTGCCTCTGATTGGCTGAGCGCAGGGACCAATCAGAGGCAGCTCTCAGCTGTCATTCAATGGGCAAACATCGTTCTCCTCTGCCACAGCTGTGGCAGAGGATAGCGGGCAGCGCTGGGCCGTTTCGCCGAAAACACTGCTAGCTGCAGATTTTTCGGTGAATCGTTGGCCCCGGTCACGCGATTTGCGGATGCGCATCCGTCATGCGATCCGCAAATTGCGCGAAAAAACGCCCGTGTGACCGAGGCCTTAAGGTGTATTCACTTGTCACTGGTTTGCTGCAGATTTTGCAGCAGGTTTTCTGTAGCAGATTTCACCCCTTCAATTTGAATTTCATTGAAAGGGTGAAATCTGCTACAAATCTGCAACAAAATCTACAGTAAATCAGCGACGTGTGATCGCACCCTAAGATATGAAAGCTGCACTTTGATTGCTATGGGCAAAAAAATATTTTTTTCTTCTAGAAGCTCTACTTCTGTCTCAACTGCTTCCATAGTAAATGGTGGTCTGAGCAGGATGATAAAAACTGCAGAGATTTTCAGATATAACTATTATTTTGGAAAATCAAACTTAAAAAAAAAAATTAAAATACAAATAACTTATGATTCGTTTTCTAGAAAATCACGAAACCCTGAATTCCCTGCATTGGCGGCAGATTTACCGTATTATTTATACAAGGATTTCTGTTGATATTTTCAGCAGTCATACCAGGAAGATTAGTAGCGGTCGGCCAAGGACTGTTCTGCTTGCAGCATAAACAACTGTAAACACTCTGTTGCTGCAGATGTTTCAGAGCATGTGACTGTACACTCCTGTGTGAAACACAAATACATCATTAGAATGGTATAAATACAGAAAGCAAAAATGATGTGTGAAGAAAAACTTTCCTTTTTATGTCTGGTCCTTCCAGTCTGTAACACTTGTTACATAATAACTGTTCATGTGTGATTCCTGTGTAGATTACTCGCCATCTATTCCAAGCTCTCATAGTAGATGGCTTACTTTATAGTCTATGTATTTCTCGTCTGTATCATTGAGGGACACAGCTGAAGACCGTGGGTATAGCTACTGCTACTAGGAGGCAGACACTAAACAGAAAGAGTGTTAGCTCCTCCTACTAACTATACCCCTCCTGTAGGCACCAAGCTAACCAGGTTTAACCTAGTGTCTGTAGGAGGCAGATCTCTCCTTCCATTGATTTTTAGCAATTTCTTCCTGACTCTGGGAATACAGTGCTGGCATTAGACTCTCCCTGCTACCCCATCAAGGAGAGCGAACAGACTGGCGTTAATTGCTCTGTTGTCAGCCCGACCCTCAGAAGGCAAGGAGGCATGTCCACGTTAGTTTGGCCCTTACCCACCAGCCATAGTGGCCCCTACATTGGAGCACTCCCTTTTTATTTAAAAGGCACACAAGCGGTAGAGCACTTACTGAAGTAAGTATCCCTATTTCTTTCTCTCCTTTCTCCGCCACTACCACCATCAAAGTTTGGCCATCAATCCCCAACCTGGCTTTGCATATTTCTTGGTGTGTAGCTGATCTACATCGACCCCTTACCTTTTTACTAGGACCACGGTGCAATACTGGCCCCACTCGGGAGTTGTTGTTACACAATGTAATGTACTGTAAAGCAGATACTGGAGCCCATGACAAGTGTAATTAAAACAATTCCCTTAGGGCATCGGGAATACGAAGTTATAAGAAATACCACACAAAATCCAATTTACACAGATAAATCGCAGATTAAGTTGAAGATTCACCAGCTAATAGATCACCTCCCACCTTCAAGTCATCAGGCTATCTCAACAACTAATCCACTGTAGTTGTGCAGAACATGCGGAAACATCAGTGATAAAACAGACAAGGCGCTCAGGAATACTACACTGGTATTAACACCCAATGTGTATGTACAATAGGCACTTACTTAGTAGGGGGAAGGGGACAACTCCTCTCCCAGATGATCCAGTGAAGCAATATACAATCTGTAGAATAGCCATGACAGTATCCTGGTTCCAGATCATTATTACCTCTCGCATCCCAATTCGGGGAGTATAAATATTAAATCCAATTGCTCAGGAACATAGACCTCTAAAAGATATCCTGTGCTAACTTGCAGCTGATCCTTTAAGTCCTGTAAGTTGTAAGGTACGGCCTCCAGCTCATCCCACAGATGCTCCATTGGGTTGAAATCTTAAAAGTTTAGAGGTCAAGCCATCACCTTGAAGTTTGTCATGTTCCTCAAACCATTCCTATACAGTTTCTGCAGTGTGGCAGAACGCATTATCCTGCTGAAAGAGATCATTACCATTAGTGAATACCACTGCCATGAAAGGATGCGCTTAACAGACCTCTATACTGGGCGATTTCACCAAAAACAGTGAACTCCTGCAATAATCGTCAGGTGCACACAGGGCCGCCAACAGGGAAATGAGTGAGAAATCAGAACTAAAATGCAGGCGACTGTCGGGCCGTGTAAACTCCTGTGTATTGTGAGTGGATTTGGGTGGCGATCTCCGGCACGCTCCACCTCTATTCATAGAACAACTATTGCTCCCGTGTAAAGCAGAGTAGTCTGTGGGGCGGTCGTCCCGTGTTTCATTTCCATTTTTAAATGGCGCTATTTGTTCCATTTGAAAAACGGAAATAAAACAAAACAGAGTTAAATGGAAAGATTTCTGTTTTTAATGAAAACCCATTGAGATCACTGGGGAACAAAACGGAAATGTTTAACGCCATTTTTATTTCAGATCTGAAATGATACTGAGAAACGGAAATGTTTAACGGAGCCTAATACAGTGTGGACAGGCCCTCCATTAGTGGTTGTTTATAGATTTGTAGTTCGGGTTTTCTAAACTCACAAAGTCATATTGATACATTACAGGATACTAATAGATGTTACAGTGTAACTTCACAGTTCCTCACAAAATGTTTGAGTATACCACTAAGGCCGGCTGCACACGTATGTAATTCGCTGCGTGCCTTCCACATGTGACAGTCGCACAGTACGCACCTATTACGCAATGGCGTGACGTAATTGCTGCAGGCCGCCAATTGCCAGGCACTATCTTGGCCTGTATGCGCGCTTAATACGTGCCAAGATAGAACATACTGCAGTCTGTATTGCGTCTGTATTTCGAGCAACATGTGTGATCATCAGCATAGGAGCCTATAGCAGATTGGTAGAGCATATTCCGAGCGCAAAACCCCCGAGCGGAATACGCTGTAGCAACACGGTCATATGAAGGAGCGCTAACAATGTCTTTCTTTTGATAGGTAAATGTAAAAGATCTTGACGTGAAGTTCGCTCACGTACAGATAACATATGTCAAGCCGTATTTAGAAGAGCAAGAACTTTCTGATAGGAAGACGGATTTTGAGAGGAATCACAATATCAGTCGATTTGTCTTCGAAACGCCATATACTTTGTCTGGCAAAAAACATGGAAGCGTTGAAGAACAGTGCAAGAAGAGAACCATATTAACAAGTAAGTCCTCTTCATACCCTGATCTGGAACCTCACATATTGACTAGAATAGGGATCCTATTATTGTGAAGAGCGATATGAACCTAAAGGGGTTATCCAGGCAAAATAAGAAATCTAAAATCTGCTCAAAGTGCTGAAAACAAAGCAGAGCAGGGGGGGTCGGTTGAGTGGTGAAAGACCTTACTGTTTTTTCCAGCCTTCTAAGCTACTTTCAATGTTTTCCTTTATCTGGATAACCCCTTTAAGGTTGTAAGCTCTGAGATGTGTGGATCTCCTTGGACTGTAATCTGCATGGAAGGGCTATCCCTTTGTTATATAGCATGTGACGTTTTAAAACCGGAGATACACTTTAGTTATAACACGTCATGTGGTGCTAATAATCAATTGTTTTCCTAGGATGTGTTGATGATGTATTGCTCTTTTCTAGTTGTACAACCATTTATAGTGAGGTTTAACTTTGTGGCCACTTTAGCATTTGGGAAATGGAAACTCTCATAATAGTCAGAAGCCCTTTAATAATATCATTTGTATTATATTTCTAAATCATAGGTGCCGTGGGTATCAGTGATGTTGCATTACACCAAAGTAGCCTGTTAAAGAATTCGTATATTAACCCTTTGCAATCCAATTTTGGATTAAGGGGTTTCCTAGGGGGCATTCTCTTTCTGCCATTATACAATGGCGCCATCTGCTGGCTAGATCCAGTACTGCGGTATGGGACATGCTGGAGAGGCCCCCGACAACAGAGTGGCTAGTAATCAACAGTAAGGATACCCTGCCGGACGTCTTTCAACATCGGAGCTGTACAGGCTTCAATCAGAATGTCTTTAGACATCAGACAATGGATTAGAAAGGGTTAAAAGGAATCTGTCACCTGCCTAAAGCACCACAAACTAACTTATGGTGTTCGCTGGGTGATGTAGTTTTTATGCTCACCTGGTTCATGTGGTGCCTGCCGGAGAAGCCTGTGCGCCATACAAACATCTGAGTCCCGTGTGCACAATCTGTCATACAAGTCTATGCGAGCACGGGACTCTGAAAAGAGTCAGATTTCTGGGTGGTGCATGAACCTCAGCGGTGGGCACCGCAGAAACCAGGGAACGGTGGAGTATAAAAAATGCATCACCCGGCTCCCTGTCAGAGGATCCACTCCTGTTTTTGGCTTGAAATAAAAAAAGAAAGCTGACACATACTAATGAAATACTGAAGTGTGAATGAGGCCTAATAACACAATGAACCCAGATAATGCTGATATACATCGGTCAAATAATACAATCATACCTTGTGTAAATATTTCTTCCATACACTGCTGAAATAACACCGTCATAATATACCCACTAAATAATTAATATGAGCCTGTGTGTTCTTGTAGAAAGGGGTAAGAGGTCTCCTTGTAAGTGACTGCATCTGAAACCACTTCAGAAAGAATTTCCCGAAGGAACATTTAGGAAATGTTAGAGCCACTTGTCATAGTAAGCATTATTTTATCTCCGCAGAATGGAGAGGATGGGAGGCTGCAGCCGTCAGACATGGGATGTGTCCAGGGCTCCGTCCCCCCACCGTGTCTGCAGTCTGCACCTCTGCTAATCTGGGTGTCTGAAGTGTGATTTTGGTTGCTCACAGCTTCTCACAATGACTATGAAGTACCAAAATAAACAGTATGGGGAGATCGTGTAGCACAACACTGGCCACACGGAAACAGTCCCCATGTTTTGCGGTCCAGGGGAGGGACCGTACTGCAGATTAGTGAGGAGTTAATAAACTGACCCTGTTCTCGGATGAAGCTGTAAAAGGTCTGGTACCTTATTAGCCAGCAGAACAAAATGTTATTGCTCTGAGTAACAAAATAATCTTGAAGATATGATACCTTTCAATGACTAACAAAAATAAATAGTGTTATAGCAAGCTTTTGAGGCCTCTGTATCAGGCAACCTAATGCAGAGAGCTAAGTAGCCCTGAAAGCTTGCTGTAACATCATTGTTTTGTTAGCCATTAACATGTATCATATCTACAAGATTAGTTTGTTTCTCTTACCCAGAGCAATAAGGCCGCCTGCACAAGAACGGGTCGGATTCTGGATGGGACCCTGGACCCTGTGCCCTCCAGCCACCCCTGCATGCCTGTCTCATTCAGTACTGTGGTTGGTCCGATTGGCGAGCCTCTCAATATATTTGGTGCATCTTCGCCATCTGCACAACACAGAATAAAATCCACCTCAGCTCATAGGCAGGGTAGATTTCCTGCTAACATTGATGCCAATTCCTGAAGTTAATTATAGTAAATCTTTTGGGCTCAGCCCCTCATGCTCAGCCTCACCATTTTACAATAGCGGCTAGGATGGAGTCAAATTGAAAATAGACACAAATGTTTGCACCAGTATGCTTTGTTCCAAAAATTGCAACTGCTTTATGTCTGAAAACTGGGACTTTAAATATGATAAATTACCCCCATGTATTAAAATATACGCTGGACCTAAACAAGTCCTGAGATTGGTATAGGGCATCGTCTTTGAAACACGGATTTCCATAACGAACATCTAGTATCGCGTGCAAACAGGCATGACTTTGTAAGATACAAGAGCATACTGTATGTATCATATAGGCAGACCATGTGGTTGACCTGAGGCAACTGCCAAGTAGTTTCTAGCCCCGATTGGTAAGAACTAATTTCCTGCCAATGTACTGCATTGTTCGCACACACGGGGGGGGGGGGGGGGGGGATGTAAAGAGCATGGAGGGGGTAAAACGCCAGACTCCTCCCTCCTGGGTGTATGAACCTGTTACCATAGGTGGGTCCAGTTCAATCTTTGCTTTGGGGGCCTTCCTTTTCTTCTGTACATACCTCATATGATATATCATCTCATACAATAGTGGGAGGTGAGAAGTTTTATTAAATCACAGTTAACATACAGGGGTATCAAAATAATGGAAACCTCTAGATGTTTATTATCAGCCGTGTTTCCATGATTTTGATCAACACATGTATATCTGTGGCATGAATTCAGCAAGTGTTTTTCAGACCATTTAACTAATATCCTCTGTGATTAATTGTATATTTCAACACATATTTCATTTTTCAGCATCAAATTCTTTTCCATATGTCAAGAAAAGAATACCTGTAATCTACGAGCACCAGATGGATCTTAAACCCATTGATGTTGCTATTGATGAGATTAAGGACAAGACCGCAGATTTGCAGAAGATCTGCTCCTCTCCAGATGTCGACATGATCCAGTTACAATTAAAACTACAAGGCTGTGTGTCTGTGCAGGTATAACGCTGCCCTAAACTGCCTCTCTGAGGGGTTTGGGATTTACCAGTTTCTTAAAGTCACCAATGAGTTCATAGCCATAAGGAATGCCTCGGTCCATGGTGCTGAAGGATGTGATGGATGACGGGCTTTTGTCGTACAGCAGGTTACTGAAGTGCGATTAACATCAATCTTTTGGCAAAATATTAAAAGCCCACCGACACATCCTTCCAGGGGATCCCTATCTAACATCCAGGATCCTATCCAAACCAGTGTTACTTTTCGTACGGCTAATTCTCTAATCAACATTCTTGCCCCAAAAAAACATAAACTAACACAGTAAAACAGGGAATTCGAAGAGGCAAAAGAGGAAGCTACTTCTGTCAAACAGATGGTGTCTTTGTTGCCTCAGTACAAGTCAAAAGGTTACATCAAGTACCATAAATGGGGAACATAAAATCATCAACCGATTTCTCACCAGACTGTGACCTGTTTCATTGATACAGCGACGCTATTGATGTAGTGCACCGTTCTAATAGGCTTACTGTACAGTTGGCGCTTGCTCCATCTGTATTCACCAAGCAGTATGTAGGAAGGACCATCCAAACCCTTCATTGTAGACTAAACTAATGTAGATCCCATTTAAGCAGTGAGTAGATGAAGCACGGCCTCTCTAGATGTTGTGTTTGTGTCTACTACATTGATCTCAAGTGTCGTGGATCCTAACAATAAAGACTATTGCATCCGAGAACTGCAATGGATTAGATGCCCTGAAAAAAAGCCCAACAGGGTCTATAAATTGAGCACCTTAAATTCGAGGGGATGCGATGACATTTCAGAAATAATCATTTTAGACCCGATTCTCGGACGTCTTATTCTTGTTTTTCAATTCACATTTAATCAACAGCCTCATTTTGCCGCACTCTTTTACTGCTCTTATATATCATCTCTATGTATATACTATAATGCTAAGGACCTGTGTTGTACCGCACTGGATCTACATTTCTCCATATACAGCCATATGTGGTTTTTACGCACAGTACAATCTTGTTTGCTGCCAGGGCCCCGTGGCCATACCTCGTTAAGTGCTGTTGGGCTCGATTTTTATAAATTGTTATAGCTCTAATTTTTATAGGCAATAAATAGTATATTATTTTGTAGTATACATGAAGTCCCATTGCTACCTAAGGTCGCCTGCACATGGGCGGGTCGGATTCCGCATGCGGAATCTGGCCCTGGCAGTAGTGGCGTCCGCGCATACCTGCTTTCTTTTTTTCTTCATCTCTGCTGCGGATGGTCCACACGGTTCGCCTAGCGATAATGTGGATTTCGCGACCTTTCCGCAATGTCATTGTGGAAGAGCCGCGGATTGGTAGGCTTCCATTGACTCCAATGGACGCCATCCGTACAAAAATAGAACATGCTGCGATTTTTCCTCCACGAGCGGAAAATCGCTATTGATTTCTCCTCTTGTGGAGGAAAAAGCGTTTTTCAATAGCATTTTATAGGCAGTATTTGCTGTGGAGTCCAGAGGCGGATGCCCACTCTGGATTCCGCAATGCAAATCCGCCCATGTGCAGGCGGCCTAAAGGTGCATTTAGACTGAAAGATGATTGCTCAAAAATCGCTCAAACAGCAATTTGAGTGACAGTTTAAAGCGATCATCTTTGCATAACTCTAATAGCTAAATAGTTATAAATGTAGGCAGAGCGGGACACCAGTGAATGCAAGAACAAAGCAGCTGTTTGCACATACAAAACAGCAGCTTTGTTCCCGCAGTTATCAGCCCTGTCTCACTGAGCTGATAGCTCCGAGAAACAGCAGGAGCGCTGACAGCTCCTTTGTTCTCGGAGTTTTCAGCTGGTATCCTGCTCGGAAGTCGCAGCGGGATACCAGCTGAAAGAATGCTATCAGTGCTGCCCATGAGAAAGTCAGCGTACGGCGCTGATAAGAGTCATCATTGATTTCTAGCTTGCTAGAAATCAGTGATGAACAAATAGTGCACGAACAGTGCATGATGGCAGCGCATTAAGACTCAACGATATCACTCAAACAATGGCTTTTGAGTGATAGTTGTTGTGTCTAAATGGGCCTTAAAGGGGTTGTCCCGCGCCCACACGGACAATCCACCATCAGGGCTGTTGGCTATTTATTTCTTTTATCTTATTACTATCAGACATTTTTCCCGAACAGCTTTGAGGCCAGTTATTTTGCTGATGTTAGGATCCAGCCATTGAGCTATATTGAGGGTTTTTTCCTGGGTAAGTACCGCAGGAGAAGCTTTCTAAGGAGAGTGTGTATGTCTTCAGATGGCAGTCAGTCCATTCACTATCTAAGGATTAGGTTCTATTTTACACCATTTTTCCTGATCGTGGTGTAGGATACCCATTTGTATCTTGGGAGAACCATGATCAGGGTACCACTCTAACACTGCATGAGGGTATTCAGGTCCCTGAAGATCGTACCTCTATTGAAACGCGTTGGACCATTAGTGTTAGTAACCAGGTTGGGTCCTTTCAGCCCAATATCTAGGAGCCATGGATAATATACCTAATTGGTGCAAAGACTGTATAAATATATATAAGAGGATCAGTGCCTGTGTCTCCTTTGCCCAACATCTTGTGGGCTGGTTTTGTAGACCCAATTGGCACACTAAAAATTGGTACTTATTATGAAACTGAAATACAATTTACCAACCACCTCTTTATCCACCCAAGCATATTGCCGGATTGTGTATAAGGGTCGGTGTTCACAACACTCGCCCTTCTTTGTTGTGTTATTTTGTGTTTGTTTCTTCATGGATGGGTGATCCTTTATTATCCCCATTTTTTTAGCTAGTATTTAATAAAAATCAGTATTTTTAGTGTCTAGTCAGTGAAATGGATATATTGATAATAGGTCGCTTCTGCCTCAGTGACGCCTCATAGTATAATATTCTTTGTTTTACATCTTATATTGTGTTTATATGAACCGTTACATGTGTTTATTAAACATCAAATGTAACTTTTGACATTTTGCCTCCTAATTAGAGATGAGCGAACGTACTCGTAATGAGTACTTACGCACCCAAGTACCGCCATTTTCGAGTACTTCAGTACTCGGGTGTAAAGATTCGGGGGGCGCCGGGGGGCGGGGAGAGGCGCGGCGGTGCGGGGGGGGAGCAGCGGGGAACAGGGGGGAGCCCTCTCTCTCTCCCTCTCCCCCCCACTCCCCACTGCTACCCCCCGTGCTGCCACGGCGCCCCCCGAATCTTTACGCGCGAGTACCGCTGTACTCGAAAATGGCGGTGCTCGGGTGCGTAAGTACTCGTAACGAGTACGTTCGCTCATCTCTACTCCTAATTCTTAATATATCGGTGGGTTTTTACATTCAAAAACATAAAAATGCATAACGTACTATACCTGCCTGAGAATTTTCAACATCATTCCAGATTAGCAGCATCCACTTGCCTGAATAATGTAAAGATGGCTGACATTAGATCACAGGAGTTAGAGAACAATAGACAATCTCAGCTCATACTGATGTAACAGCGCTGACGCGTGTCACATTAGCGCACTACAGTAACAACGTGGTGCGGCTACCCTTTTTTTGCATCTTTCTGCTGGCCATTCACACTGAATTGCTGTGGCTGCACTATGCAAATTGCGTACGAACATTCACCATGCCAAAAGGTCATTTTAATGATGCAACATCTGTAGATAGTTTAAGTTCCTTCATTAGTGTTGAAAAGGAGCGTCATTTTTTTTTTAAAGAAAGTGTTCTAAAATGTCAGAATTTGTGTAATAAAAATGCAAAAAAGTAGAAAAAGGACAACTGTCATACTAAATGATACAGCAACAACTCCTATCTGAACTTCTGTGGACATGAGGCTGTTTTTCTCTCTGTTGTCTGTTACATTCCTGTGCAGATATGTCTTACTTTACCAACCTGTAAATACATCCTTTTTCCTTCTAGGTAAACGCGGGTCCTTTAGCCTACGCCAGAGCTTTCCTCGATGACAGCCGGTCCAGCAAGTATACCAGCAAAAAGGTTAAGGAGCTGAAAGATATTTTTAAGTATGTTGGTAATATATTGTTTGCCTGCGCTTCTCACTAACAATGTGTGTTATATGTTTGTTATCACCCAGTATTTAGGGCCACTTCATATTTGGAAGATTATTTGAATTTACAGCTCAGCATGCTCGGCTCTAAAGGGAACTCGGAGCAAAACTGATACACTGATCTTTATCAGTATCGTTGTAGAATACAAGCTGGGATGAACCCATTGTTACATCTGAATTCACAGACGTGACTACCACTAAAAACGTATTTTATTAAATATATTAAAAGACATAAACTGGGCACTACAAAGACAACACACAGCAACCAGGTACCTCCAGATTGCATTCCCTAGCCTACCATCAAGGCGATGGGTCATACCTTTTTCTTTGCTCTCTCTTGAGCCCTATATCTGGGGGGTTTGCTGGGGTTGCTTGCCTGAAATCTAACTACTAGGAAACTAGCTTTATGGCTTGTCTATCCTGAGAGCATGCACAGCGTCTAAAAGTGCTTCTACAACTAGGTCAGGAGAGTTTGACTCATACTAATGTCATACCTCCATACTAATGACCTCTATGCGAGCAATTTGGACATCTAAAAGTGCTTCTACAATTAGGTCAGGAGAGTTTGACTTATATTAATGTGATACCTCCACACCAATGACCTCTAATGCGAGCACTTTGGGTTGGAATCTAGCACTTTAGCTATTCTTGTTTGCTTAAGTGCAATTAATTGGGTCAGGAGATCAGGACATAATTTTATGCCTTATCCCCATATTGATGACCTAAATTCTAACTCGATACGCTAACTACTTTGAGTATCCTACTTGTGCATGACAAGCATTATACCATCTCTCTAGCGCTCAGATATTTGAGAGCAGTGCCCCCCCCATATTTTCGGGGACGCTCTACTCTACCTCTGTGCGTGTATTGACGGGCATACTTTGAAATAAACACCTCTCGTTATGTACCTACATATATCATCTAGCTATTAACCGCTAGCACACAAGATAAGCTTCCTTGTTTAGAGGTACCTTTTGGCAGGCCCCCAACCCTAAGAGTTACCTTAATGCCCTAATTGAGAGTATAGAACTCTCTTATAATAAGGATATTTATTCTGATCACTACACAAGTTTTGCTGTATTCATCTTAGATACAGCTTTTTATATATCAGTTTGATGTCCTCTCGGGGATTTCTCATTCCCTCTACTTCTGAACCTAGGACTCAAGTACTGTATCTCCTGATGATCCAACAAATTAATGGTGAAACGCGTAGAGTATAAGTACTGACCAACTCTAGTACTGATCTGAGTATTTGTACTGGCTTACTCAAGTACTGATCATCATAAGTGAATACCTAGATGGTGATCCTGTCTTGTCGACACCTATAACAAGTCAGGACGCTCAATTGTTGGAGCCTGAGTCCTGATCACTGATAGTGATAGTGTTCCATCACAAGTGAGAGTCCAAATGGTAACCCTGCCTTGTTTACACATAGAATAAACCAGCTCTTTTGGCTCCTATATTGAATTATCCTTTGCTTTTTTGAATCCATCTTGGGTACAGTGTTTTTGTTTGTTATCATAAAACATTTTTTTTTATCGCTTATCAAGTATCAAATAACTCCAGGTCCTTATCCTCCTATAACGAATCTGTGTCTGGAGGTACCTGGTTGCTGTGTGTTGTCTTTGTAGTGCCCAGTTTATGTCTTTTAATATATTTAATAAAATACGTTTTTAGTGGCAGTCACGTCTGTGAATTGGGCTTATATTTCCTAGTTGACTCTATACTGCCCCCTCTGTGAAGTCATTGTTACATCTGCGCCTCTGTGTTAAGGCCCATTTTCACGTGACGATTAGCGCTCAAAATTCGTTCAAACTAACTTGTCGTTCGCGGTTTGTTAAGCTGACTGGAAACATTGTTGTATCGCGGGCTTCATCTCCTCCTGGCTCAGCTCATCACATAGGAGGTGAAGCACTGAGCTACAAGCGGATGAGAAGCCTGTGATGCAAATCTTTCTGTGTAACCGCTCTGTACAAGCTTTGATGACCTTAGCGGTGACGTCAGCACTTGTGCAGTCGTTTAAAAGACCGTTGGCCCCTGTATAAAGGCCATTACACCCAGTGCTGGGACGATGCATGACACATGGATTCTCTTTTTCCTTCAATCCCTGTATCATGCATCATCTCCTTAGACCCTGCACAAGGTGTATCGGCATTGCCTGTGATGTTCCTCTGAAGGGGTTACACCACAGTAGAAGTTCTATTTATTTCTACTAAAATGTTACATTAATTATTTTTGCCATTTAATGAACTTATCAGAAAAAAGTGCCTTGTAACAAAGATAAATATCTGTGATGTAAAGGATGGCTTCCCCGCTGTCAAAAGGGTCGCCCGCGTTGCTTGTCCAACACGGTCTCCTTTTTGGTGGCCAAGCATGTGCAGTCACCCACCACACTGCTACTCATACCCGCATGTGCGCTCTTGAAACTATATCCCTCCGCCAGTTCTATTCACGTTCAGTGACATCCAGGCATGCACAAAGCATGTCTGAATCTCTCATATATAGACGCTCCCTGTACCTGCCAGGCTTTCACTTAACTTGAGTAGAGTGGAGTAATATAGTTTCAACACTATGTGATACGAGCGGCACCGCGTTAGATAACTGGAAATCTGTGTCTTCACTGCGCATACTTTACTACCACACACTAATGGCAGCGGGGGGAGCCATTATTTATATCAGTGGAATTTATCTTTGCACCGAAGCATCTTTTCTAAAGGGTTCAAGTGACAACATTAATTTAACACCTTTAAATATAAATTTGGTGGTAACACAACCCCTTTTAAAGGGGTTTTCTAGGGAAATACTATTGATCAGCTGTGGTCCGCTGCACAGGACCTCGGCTGATCAGTTGATTGGGCGACCTTTGTCGGTACCACATTACACGGGGGTTGGAGTGCAAGCTGCTACTCCAACCCTTGTGTAGTGGCTGGCACTTGTAACTGCAAGCGCACCTCCTATTGATTTTATTGAGCCCCTAGCCTGCAATTACCAGTAGAGGCCACTCCGTAGTCCTGTGTACTGTGGCACTGATAGCAGGCGCCCGATTAGCTGATCAGTCTGGGTCCCTAGCAGCAGACACCAGCCGATCGACTACAAGAAGGTTATTGTAGTTTGTGGTGCAAAACGTTGGTGACAGATTCTCTTTAACATACATGATTTGGTGACGTATTAACCCCTTGAGTGGCGGGTTTCCTACCACCCTGTCGTGCCCACCAGGGCAGGTTTTTTAAAATGGTCTAATCATTGAATTTCAACTAATTTTGCAGTTGCGTCTCAAGAGCCATAACTTTTTCATTTTTCCATTGACATGGCCATATAAGGGCTTGTTTTTTGCGGGACAAGTTGTGATTTTTTAAACAGGGGGGAGGAAAAAAAGAAATGAGGAAAAAAGAAAAAAAGGGGCCATGTCATTAAGGGGTTAAATAATTTATTAACTTCCTTCTCTGGGTCATTACGGCGCATGGATACCACATGTGTGATTGTATTTTTGATGTTTTTACAAAGTAAAGGGAGACAAGTGTTTTTATAATTTTTTTAATAATTTTTAAACTTTTTTAAAATTTTTTAATTTTTTTTTTTTTTTGTCCCTTTAGGGGACTTCCACAGGGACCCATCAGGACCCCCTGATCACATTCCGGGGGTCCTATGGTGACAGCCCTTTACATGCTGCAGTGACAGCCCTTTACATGCTGCAGTCATATAGACTGCAGCATGTAAAGGGTTAACACAGCAGAGATCGGAGGTTTTCTCTGATCTCTGCTGTAAGAGCTAGTACCTAGCTGTCCTCTGACAGCCAAGCACCAAGCTCTCCCTGCCACAGAGACCATCGGCTTGCTTCTGACAAGCCGATGGTCTCTATGGCAACCTGTAAGCAAAGCAGGAGACTTAGAAGCAGGAGATTGCCAGGAGATCGGCAATATCTTCTGCTGGTTTTTCAATGTCCTGCTTTGTTCTCTGTGGGTCTGTGCAGGCAGAGCACACTGTCACAGCTTGTGGCATTGTGCTCTGCAGCTCCCATAGGGATACATAGCCCGGAAATCTTCCGGGCTATGTCACTATGAGCAGTGGAGCTCATCCCGGAAAATTTCCGGGCGTGCCACTCAAGGGGTTAAAAGGGGGTGCATCAAAATGTTAACTAAACCTTTAGAATCAGGAGATCTCTAAAAGCGTTGATACAATGTTCCTAAATTGATCACCAGTATTACAGTTTGTGATGAAGGGATTAGTGTCGTTTACCAGGAAGTCATATCTTCCCAATCTAAGTATATAAATGACCTGTTCTGAATTGCAAAATGGAGTGATTCATACAAAGTACTCATTGAAGAAGCATAATCTGATCTCTCCTAGTTTATTAAGCACATATTCTACATTGTCCAGATATTAACCAGCCCACAGATTTAATACGGATTTAGCAATCTATTTACTGCAGCCTTGTCTTTTGCATCCATATTCCCGGTAATGATTGACGAAAGCAGGGAAGAATATCTCTCTCACATCTTTAAGTGCTGAACCAGTATTTCAACAGTATACAGTACATGTGGTAACATTATACATTAGCTGGTTTATTGGTTTCTATTAGAGATGAGCGAGCATGCTCAGTAAGGGCAGTTACTCGAGAGAGCAACTCTATTTTCAAGTAACTGCATGCTCGTCGAAGAAAATTCGGGGGTGCTGTTTGGGGGGAGAGGGGGAGAGAGAGAGAGATCTCAAGCCCCCCCTCCCCCCTGAATTTTCTCCGAGTAACTACCCTTCCCGAGCATGCTCGCTCATCTCTAGTTTCTATTCTATAGTTTTGCATAACTTTATATGGAGAAACCAGTCGCCACACTATATGAATCTTTCTCTTCCTGAACCCTTGTGCTGCCTCACTTTACAGAAGCTAATAGAAACATAGAAGACTGGTGGCAGAAAAAAGGCCCTTTGGTCCATCTAGTCGGCCCTTATATTGCTGCTTTTTGTTCCCTCTTAGGACAGATCTAGGCTTATCCCAGGCTTACATTCATTTGTTGGTTTTATAACCATGACAGCTAGAAGTTTCTTCCAAGCATTTACTACTCTTTCATTAAAAAAATATTTACTGATGTTGCACAAATAAATTATATTATAAGGAGGCGCACTTGATGCTTTGCTAAATCATGTTATATTATCTTAACATGAAATGAAAAACAAGGTAGAGTGTTTAAACTCACCTGGTGTCTAGCGAGAATACCTTGCAAAAGGTATCTCGCTGACACCGCAATCCAGGTCCACTTGTAAAATAGGTCTTTAATCCATCCAACCTCCGTCGGAGAGCAGCCGGACAATCCAGGTAAGCTACACCGGGTAACCGGGGCTTAATTACGGCAAACCACAGGGAAGAAAAAACGGCTGTCCGCGCTCCTAGGGATACCAGACTCTGATCCAGGATAATCAATTCCTTCTTTTTATTGATGTTGCTTATTATCTTCCCCCAACTAATCTCAGATTGTGCTGCTTTGGCTCCGGTTGTTGGTTTACAGGCTGCAGCGCCACCTGTTTATAGAACATCACAGGCTGCTGCAGCCAACGACAGAGCTTAGCGATCGATTGCTGAGGTCTGTTAATGGCTGCTGCAGGAGTCTGTAAAGTCCCATAAGGAGGCTGGTGCAGGTGCCTGTAAATGTGAAGTCAGAGGGCAGACCCGGAGTGGTGGGGGGAGGGGAGTATATGCTGGTAAGTTATTTTACTGCATGGAGAAAGGTCTTTTCACAAAAAAACCCCAAACTACTTGGTTAACCCCTTTAACATATTTAAAAGTTTTGTTCAAGCCCACCACCCTATCCTTTTTTTTCCTCCAGGCTATACAAATTACAGGCTGGTTTAGACACAACGATTATCACTCAAAAGATGTCTTTTGAGCGACTTTTGAGTGTTAATCGATGTGTGCCTTTACAACGCAAGGTGATCGCTCAAACGTTAAGCGATCATCTTGCGCTCTGAGTGGGGTAAGCAGAACACAGCTGGAGCGCTGTGTTCTTCATACCCTGGCTGTTCACGGAGAGCTCAGCTGGTATACAGCTGTGCGCGCCGTGTGGAGTATGAAGAACACAGCTGGACCGCTGTGTTCTTCATACCCCGCCTGTCTTCAGGGAGCGGGATACAGCTGAAACAATAATATCAGCTGTATCCCGCTGTGAACTTCTGATAAGGCTGGTCGTTGTCTTTCAGCATGCTGAAAGACAACGATCAGCGACTGGTTAATAAAAACTGCACGATGTCAGTGCAGTTAGACACAGTTAGACGGCTTTTGAGCGATAATCGTTGTGTCTAAATGGGCCTTTAGTCTTTCCTGATAAGCTTGTGTATGGTGATCCCTTATAGCACCACATTGTGGAGATATATCACTGTAATATGGCATCTGATGGAGCATGCTACATAAAATGTGTCTCCATGTGAAACTGAAGGCATTATAGTAGAATGTAATAACCTCTATAAGTGCTGTATGATGGCTCCATACAACAAGGTTTACAGAGCTGTGATATGCTTGTATGCGGATGCTCTGTTCTTATAGGAAACCATGGATAAGGCAGATCTGTTATGCTTTACTGAACTAATCTCTTATGATCCATTTTCCCATCTATTGACTTTTTGTCACTGACCTTCAAAAAGCAATAGAAACCTGATGGAAAACTAAGACAAGTGTAAGCAGAGCCCTAATTATGTAGATAGCTGCCTCAATCTATGTCCATTAAAAGCCTGATGTGGTACAGTACAGTACTTCCCAAAGTCATCATCATGTCGCCACCCCAAGAAAACCTATTAAGAGGACAGGTCAAGGCGTTAAGGGGTTTTTTTCTGCTTGTTTTTACAAAAGATATTTTACATGCATTAATAATGATAATTACAGGTTCAGAGACAAATCTAATATAAATGAAGGGGAAATACATTGAGTGGCCACTTTATTAGATAAACCTATCCATTAACGACTTTGAACTCATTTGGATTTCAAAAAATGTTGCAATTTGTTGTGGCCCAGTCTTCACCAGCTTTTGAAATTGTTTTACACGAACATCAGCCAGTGTGGGCAGGAGAGCTTCTTTCCATTTCATCATTATTAAACGTCCGAGCGTAGAAGAGCAGAGTATAAAAAGTAATCATTTAGAATGGATTTGTTACTTCGACTTTAACCCCTTGAGTGGCGGGTTTCCTACCACCCTGTCGTGCCCACCAGGGCAGGTTTTTTAAAATGGTCTAATCATTGAATTTCAACTAGTTTTGCAGTTGCGTCTCAAGAGCCATAACTTTTTCATTTTTCCATTGACACGGCCATATGAGGGCTTGTTTTTTGCGGGACAAGTTGTGATTTTTTAAACAGGGGGGAGGAAAAAAAGAAATGGGGAAAAAAGAAAAAAGGGGCCATGTCATTAAGGGGTTAAATAATGTATTAACTTCCTTCTCTGGGTCATTACGACGCACATGGATACCACATGTGTGATTGTATTTTTGATTTTTTACAAAGTAAAGGGAGACAAGTGTTTTTTTAATTTTTTTAATAATTTTTTTTACTTTTTAAAAAAAAAAAATTTTTTTAAATGTTTTTATTTTTTTTTGTCCCTTTAGGGGACTTCCACAGGGACCCATCAGGACCCCTGATCACATTCCAGGGGTCCGATGGTGACAGCCCTTTACATGCTGCAGTGACAGCCCTTTACATGCTGCAGTCACATAGACTGCAGCATGTAAAGGGTTAACACAGCAGAGATCGGAGGTTTTCTCTGATCTCTGCTGTAAGAGCTAGTACCTAGCTGTCCTCTGACAGCTAACAACCAGCTCTCCCTGCCACAGAGACCATCGGCTTGCTTCTGACAAGCCGATGGTCTCTATGGCAACCTGTAAACAAAGCAGGACATTGCCGACATGTCGGCAATATCTTCTGCTGGTTTTTCAAAGCCCTTGCACTGCTCTGTGTGGGTCTGTGCAGGCAGAGCACACTGTCACAGCTTGTGGCATTGTGCTCTGCAGCTCCCATAGTGATACATAGCCCGGAAATCTTCCGGGCTATGTCGCTATGAGCAGTGGAGCTCGTCACGGAACTTTTCCGGGCGTGCCACTCAAGGGGTTAAATGATATCGTTACAAGTTACTGTATCTTTCACACCACTCCACAATTTTCTCTTCCGCTAGCTACAAGTTAACCCGAGTTGTCTTTGCTAAAACTCTTTTCCACATATAACTCATTCAACGGAACATTAATTTGTTCCAACGTCACCATTCTGGTCTTTGTCACACAGGCTGCACAAGAGTAATGTGATAGGTTGTCTGATCCTTATCGAATAAGAATGTTGTAAGTTGTCCTTTTTGTTCTTCTTTATACAGACAGTTTATACAAGCATGTGCCACAGCCCTGGACCTGAATGAGCGGCTCATCAAGGAGGATCAGGTTGAATACCACGAGGGACTCAAAACTAACTTCAGGGAAATGGTTAAAGACCTTTCTGACATTATTCATGAGCAGGTAGGTATCCTATAATCTTCGGTATTCATCTACTCTTGCAAAGTTGAATTGCTTTGCTAGCATCCCCTTTGATGCGATGCCACATCCTGGTATTGCCCTCTTTTCTCCTCATGCACAGTATCACTGTAAGGGAAGGTCCACCTTCACAACCATTTTTAATTGCCCCATTGCATTTAAAATGAAACATTTCTCTTGCTGTCCTGTGTCTGCAGCTCCGCTGTAGAGTTATGATTTGCAGTGGTAACTGTTACAATCTGTCTAGTCTGATTCTGCAGTCATATTGCCATCCATCTGTTCCATATGTTTTAGAAAGTAGAGTCCGTGGCAGCATAAGTAGATGCAATAAAAGCTTCAATTTTATTCCTCCAAATAGATGGCTGCTACGTTTCGACCCATGACTAGGTCTTTCTCATAGGTCGAAACATAGCAGCTATCTTTATGGAGGAATAAAATTGAACCTTTTATCACATCTACTTATGCTGCCACAGACTCTACTTTCTATTGCTGATTCCTTGGAGCGGAGGTCCAGGCTTCTGTTACTGTGGCTTTGCATCTCTTGGCGGTCCTGCCTTGGTGGATTTTGATGTGAGTGCTGCTTGTACACATAATTTCCTTATGTCCCATATGTTTTGTTACCCTGCCAAATCTGTTAGTTGTGGTAGATGGGAGTGTGATCGCAGGATCAGACTCCACAGAGTTTGTTTATAGTCTGTAACCATGGAGACACATAGATCTGCATAGCAGCTGTAGAAAATGTTATCCCTTTAATTAAGATTACTTTTAAAGTTGATTTATTTTTCTTGGTCAGTGCTTTTGTAATGGCAAAGCCTTGTTGACATCTGAATGCAAGCATGTGAAGATCTAATAAGACTCTTCACAGCTGAGAGTTTGCTACCTTTGAATCTAGTGTACTATAATACACTACAGATTATGTACAACTATTAAGCCTTTTCCAGCTTGAAAAGGGCATTCTACTCTACCGAAATGTTGCACTTTATTGTAACTGGACCTTTGTAAATAAAGCAGCCTTCTGGAATTGTTGGAGGTTTGTCTTATGATGCTGGGACCCTCTCTAAATATTGGGTGTTTGGGAGGTGGTGCTCCGTGTTCTGCTGCACAACAGGGAAGTTTGTCTGGTGTTACTATGGCTTTATTTCTAGTCTAGATAGTCCTATTCAAACTGAACAGCTTGGGCTCCAAACTGATACATTGTAGCCAACTATTAGGATAGGTGATTTCTGCTGAAGTATTTCGCGCACACAGACTTGCCCAGACTTGATACAAATGAAACCGCAACAGAGATCTTGAGACCAATGAAGAATGGAAGCATAGGCTGCTATGTAACCTGTCATTATAGCAACTGAGCTGTATTTACATAAAAGCCCAATCCCCTGTAACGGGTTAGTATAATCATTTACATTTCCCTAGCACTGCCAGAATCCCGGTTTCCTCTGTTATGGTTTGATCATTTATGAGACGATTCCATGTGTAACACTTAAATTTTGCTACCATTAAATCCAGAAGTTACAGATCTAAGTTTTAAAGGGGTTGTCCCGCGCCGAAACGTTTTTTTTTTTTTTTCAATAGCCCCCCG
This sequence comes from Eleutherodactylus coqui, assembly GCF_035609145.1. Lineage (NCBI taxonomy): Eukaryota > Metazoa > Chordata > Amphibia > Anura > Eleutherodactylidae > Eleutherodactylus > Eleutherodactylus coqui. The sequence goes on along the minus strand of NC_089846.1, from coordinate 132,145,166 downwards.
TTCGGCGCGAGACAAACCCGATGCAGGGGTTTAAAAAAAAACGGATAGTACTTACCCGAATCCCCGCGCTCCGGTGACTTCTTACTTACCTTGTGAAGATGGCCGCCAGGATCTTCACCCTCGGTGGACCGCAGGTCTTCTGTGCGGTCCATTGCCGATTCCAGCCTCCTGATTGGCTGGAATCGGCACACGTGACGGGGCGGAGCTACGAGGAGCCGCTCTCCGGCACGAGCGGCCCCATTCAGAAGGGAGAAGACCGGACTGCGCAAGCGCGTCTAATCGGGCGATTAGACGCTGAAGATTAGACGGCACCATGGAGACGGGGACGCCAGCAACGGAACAGGTAAGTGAATAACTTCTGTATGGCTCATAATTAATGCACAATGTACATTACAAAGTACATTAATATGGCCATACAGAAGTGTATAACCCCACTTGCTTTCGCGGGACAACCCCTTTAATTAAAGGAGATGTCCCGCGCCGAAACGGGTTTTTTTTTTTTTTAAACCCCCCCCCCGTTCGGCGCGAGACAACTCCGATGCAGGGGTTAAAAAAACCACCCGCACAGCGCTTACCTGAATCCCGGCGGTCCGGCGTCTTCATACTCACCTGCTGAAGATGGCCGCCGGGATCCTCTGTCTTCATGGACCGCAGGGCTTCTGTGCGGTCCATTGCCGATTCCAGCCTCCTGATTGGCTGGAATCGGCACGTGACGGGGCGGAGCTACACGGAGCCCCATAGAGAAGAGGAGAAGACCCGGACTGCGCAAGCGCGGCTAATTTGGCCATCGGAGGGCGAAAATTAGTCGGCACCATGGAGACGAGGATGCCAGCAACGGAGCAGGTAAGTATAAAACTTTTTATAACTTCTGTATGGCTCATAATTAATGCACAATGTATATTACAAAGTGCATTAATATGGCCATACAGAAGTGTATAGACCCACTTGCTGCCTCGGGACAACCCCTTTAAGTCTTCCCTGAAAGAGCAATGTCTGAATGCAAGGAGTTTACAATATATTAGCCTGCAAACACCATCTTGTTTACTTCTTATTTATCATTGGGTCCAGAAATATTTGGACAGTGTGTTGTGGTCCATTTACATGGGACAATTATCGCTTAAAATTCAAGCGCTGATAACCTTAGTGGTGACGTCAGCGCTCTTGCAGTCGTTTACCCGACCGTTGATCCATGTAAAAGGGCCATTACTGTGTGCCATCCACAACAGGCAGTGGAACCAGAGTGGCATTTTTACTTCAGCCTGGTCCATGTGATCATACCTTTGGTACGGTTGAAAGCCTCTGTCCTGTCGCTGCAGAAGGTCCTTTGGTGTTATCTGTTCGGAATTCCATAAGCGGCCCTTCCTCGCTTTCCCGCTTCAATATCCCCTATGGTGAATGGACTGATTGGCCAGTCAGGGGACACACCTCCCTTTCGACCAATCATCCATTACTGGTGTGTGTGTTTATTCCTGCCACACCCTCTCATGGGTACGGGCCATTTTTACTTTTAGTTGTGTGGACTCTATTGGTTGCACTCCATTAGATGGGTAATGTCTGATGCCTTAGTTTCCTGTCTGTCCGTATGGTTGTTGGTGTGTACGTGCATGCTGGCTTGCTGGAACCCTATCAGTTTTGTGAGACTGTCCGTATGAGTTGTTGCATGCTGGTGTGTAGTCATGTCCTGTGTGTCCCCCCTCTCTATCTGAAGATGGTCTGGACACCTGATTTCCCTTGTCCATATGGTCTGCGGCCCCTGCTCCCTTATCCTTGTCAGGTGTGGTCCTGGACATCTGATGCTCCGATTCCATCAGATGTGTGATGTCTGACAACATAATCCCTACCCCATTAGATGGGTGTTGTCTGGTGGTTTAGCCCTCAACCCATCCGTATGGTTGTCGGATGCTTGAATCCTTTCTGTCCATTGCTGTGAGTGTCTGAATTCTGTATTGTTTATGGTGTTTGGTGTGGCGGGTCTCCTGTCTGATCTGTACCTATACTTTTGCCTAGTTATGTTAGCTTTACAATCTGATATATATATATATATATATATATATATATATATATATATCCTTCCCTGTATTCCTTTTAGGGACAGGCTATAGCCCCTAGATACATGACATGGGGCAATCTTTATCAATATGATAACCTTGCTTTTAGGCAGGGACGGCTAAAGCCATGTTTTTAGGGATAGTGATCCCATTCATTTAGTGGTCCATTATGGATATTTTAATACGTTTTGGTGTTACATATTTATTTTGGTGCATTAAGGACAACAGTCGCATCTCTGTGTGACGTGTTGGTTCCATTCGTGCAGGCCAGGTGAATAAGCCTGAATATAACAGTGATAATTTCCATAATTTCACCTCTGTAAACCACCACAATGGATATGAATCCAAGCCATCAAATGTGATTGAAGTATCGACTCTTAGCTTTAATATTGCATTAACGGTTTATCAATTACAGCCATTTTTTACACATCACAGGCTAAAAAGTAATTGGATAAACTAACAGAACTATAAATATAAGGAATATTATGAATATCTGGATGAAAATACTTCTCAGTCATTGACTGCATGAAGTCTAGAATACATGGACAGGCCCAAATATTGTTTCCTCTTATTTTCGGGTCTTTCTCCTTTCAGTTTTGTCTTCAGTAAGTGAAAAGCCCAATCAGATTGAGGTCAAATGACTTACTCCGCCATTGAAGAGTATTCAATTTCTTTGCCTTAAGAAGCTCTTGAGATGTTTCTGTAGTATATTTTTGGTCATTATCATCTGTACTGAGAAGCCCTCCCCTATCAGTTTTTAGCATTTGACTGAATATAAGCAGAATCTATACATTTCAGCTTTCATATACAATATACACAGCCTAAGGCTGATTGACCGGCTGGGATGCTCATCTACCAGCCAACTAATCAGTCCATAAACCAGCAAAATAGTGTCTTCTTTGGCATCCAGCGCCGAAATGACAGTGAGCATGTACAGGCGTGTGGATCACAAGGACAAGGTTGGATGCTGTGACGTCACCCTGGTCCCAATCCTCATCGGCTAGCGAGTTGTGACAGGGGGATTCTGTGCCCCCCTTAGGCACCAGGGCCTGAGTGCAATTAGTACTGGTCCACCCCCTATAGCTACACCCTTGTTACTAGTGGTTTCCTTCTTTTTCAAAATGTAGCAAATCAGACTAAAACTCCATTTACACGGCACGACTAATGGGTAAACGATGCCCGACACTCGTCCCCACATGTACTCTCTCCCGTGCTGTTGCACAAGAGCGAGTATCATTGGCTCACAGCCTGGCAACTGGAGGAGATTTCTCTCCTCGCCTTCCCCCGCCCCTCTCCATTCACTTAACACAGCAGCCGTTCAGTACAGAACGGCCGCTGTTTACACTGAACAATTATCGTTCATCTTTTAGGCTGCATAAAATCCTGAACGATGATCGTTCAGTGTAAAGATCAGCAGTTCAGTACTGAACAGCCGCTGTGTTAAGTGAATGGAGAGGGGCAAGTGAGAGCGAGGAGTGAAATCTCCCCCAGCCATCCCGGCCCCCTGCTGGTCGCTCTATCAGAGAGCCAGCGATACTCACTCCTGTGCAGAAGCACGGGAGCGAGTAGACACAGGGACAAGTGTCGGGCATCATTTGCCCGACAGTCGTTATGTGTAAATGGGGCTTAAGAAGCTGCTTATCAGTCAATTGTCCAGTAAAGGTAGATTTAAGCCCCATTTAGACGGGATGAATGCCCGACACTCGTCCCTGCACATGCTACCTCACGTTATGCTGCATAAACAATGGACAGTGAGCTGATCGCTCATAGCTCAGTGTAAATAGCGGCCGTTCAGTAGTGAACGGCCGTTAAGTTAAGTCAATCGAGAGGGGTGGGGGGGAGCGTGAGGAGACAAAACTCCTGCAGCCTCCCCACCCCCATGCTGACTGCTCGGTGAGCGAGCCAGCAGTACTAGCTCCTGTGTGACGTCACAGGAGCGAGAACATCCGGGGACGATTGTCGGGCATTGTTTTCTTGACACTCATCCCATCTAAATGGACACTTAGACAGAAGATTATCATTCACAAACGTCCAATAGAGCTGGCTCATGCACTTCTCGTGCAGTTTAATTACTAATCGTTCAATCTTTCACATAGGAATGTGAAACATTGATCGAGAACTGAATAAGAATTGCACGATTCTCAACCAGCTTGGTAATGCGCTCGGGTGAACAAGAATCTGGCACTTCTTGTTGTGTCTAAAAGCAGCTTTAATTTTGAGCCTGTTTAAATAGATGAATTAGGTAGAAATGGTTAATGCAACATTTTTACCGCTTGAATTAAAGTCTACAGTTCCATCGCATGTTGATTGTTCTATTTCACATCCAGTGTGATGGTGTACTAAAGGCTAAAGTATGAAAATTGTATCACGGCCCAAATACTTCTGACCCAACTATATACATTTTTAGCCAAATATTCATATGCTCCATTAGCTGTCACTAGAATCATGGTCTATTCATTGCCATTGATTGCGACAGCAAGCCGGTCATGAGAAGACAATGTATCCAAAGCAAAGAGCTCAGCAGACCTGTTTTATTTCCTAGATTGAATATCTAAATCATTAGGCAGGCCTGTTTATTGTAGAGCGCTAAAGGAAGAAGCAGCCCCTGTATCCGCAGTCAGTATATAATGCTTAACGGGACACAATATAACGACCTGACTGCAACAGCATTGGAAATTAAAGTTGTCTGAGGCAGTTTACTCTAAACGATAATCGTTTCAATGAGTGAATGGCGTCAGAGTCAGCTCATATGCGTCAGTCAATAGCCTGACGAAGGGGGCGAGATATCCCCGAAAGCTCGCTATAACATCATGTATTTTTGTTAGCCATTAAAAGGTATCATATCTACAAGGTGACTTGGTTTCTCTCACTGAGAACAATCACAAAGTCAGCTCATTCGCTTGCACAGCTTGTTTAGACAAGCAGATACATTTGCTGTATTAGCGAATGAGAATGACTGAAAAAGCGCTATTTAACCCCTTAGTGATGAAGCCTGTTTGCATCTCAATGACCAACTACGGTAATTTTTCTTTTTTCATCGGTGCATTCCAGGAGCCATAACTTTTTCATTCTTCCATTGAACTAGCCATATGAGGGCTTGGTTTTTGAGGAACAAGTTGTATTTTTTTAAAGGCATCATGTTTAAATACATACAATCTACTGTATAGCTTTTTTTTATTTTTTAAGGAGATGTGGGGGGGGGGGGGATTCTGCCTTTTGTTCTTTAGATTTCATTTTTATGGCTTTCAGTTTATAAAGTTTATAAAGTTTGTTTATGTTTTGCTATTTTTGTACATTCATTTGGCGAGAGATGCCTGTGATTGGCAGAGCACCTCAGCCAATCACATTCAGCTCTTTCAGCAGGCAGGGATTTTAAATCCCCACCTGCTGATAGATCAGCACCACAGTGCAGGGGACAGCAGGAGAAGACACAGCTGAGCCCCAGCAGCTGAAGCAAGGTGAGTATCTATTTTTTTTTGCTTATTAAAACCACTTTTACTTGATTTTCAGGGAAGGGCTTATATTTAAAGCCCTTCCGTGAAATCAATTGCCGGCAGCAGAATCCTCTACCGCAGCTGACATGTGTGACAGATGCGGTAGAGAATTGAAGAATTCCTCTGCTGCATCTGTCACAGATATAGCAGCATGGTATTCTTTTAACTAGCAGGGATGAAGGAAACATCTTCATCTCCGCGGGGGTCATGGCAGCGGTGGAGAAGTAAATATATATATATATTTTTTTTTTTTTTACACTAAAATTTTTCTTTTTCTGGGAAGCCTTTCCCTGCAAAAGAATGCAGGAGTACCGGCAGAGCATTGTTTTTTTAATGGAGCCACCGGCAGCAGCCGCGTCTCCATGGAAAACAATGCACAGACCTGCATTCACGCGAGTTTTTGCACGTACATGGGTGTGCACCTATGTATGCACAAAAACACGCTCGGGTGAAGCCACCCTAAGCCTGCGGTGCTGCAAAAAGGCACATTGTCACATTAAGGCTCCATTCACATGAGCGTATGCAATTTTAATCCATGAAATAAGCAGTGTTTTCATTGCGTGTTTTTAGCGCGTTTGCATTTTTTATGACCATACTTTATCCATATTCACATCTTTTTACACCTTTGCAAAAAAAAACAAAAAAAACAAGAGGCTCCAATTGAGGTCACTTTTTTTCCACTGTCCTCTGGTCCATGATGCATACCAAAATAGGACATGCTGCGTCAGAATACACCAATTAAATTCAGTGGGTCCATATTCAGTCAGTAAACAATATGAGCTGAATGCAGACTTGGGCCCCTGGTATCCGTCAATAATCACCGTAAAGAAGGCTTCAGATTAGGCTTCATTTTTGTGGTCCCTTTAAATGCTATTTCCACTTTTGTAAGCAAATTTTCTTTATTGCCCCGATCCATGAAGAACAAATACTTCCCTATTGTTTTGTATTTACAGCTCCTATACAGAGATAGGAGTCTCCATAATAACAGAATGCAAACACACCCTGTGTAGTCTGATCCTGCAGTCATACTCTCTTCCATCTGTCCTCTCATTTCTCCTGATATACATTTGGAATGATTCTTTATTTCCCTGATTCTCAAGTTTTAAGGCTTTTTTTGCAAATAAAGCTTAAAGGCAAAGACCATCTTGACATCCCAAGATTTTTTGAAATTCTTTTATTGAAGTCTTCACTAAAAATCTTCTATTGTGTTGTGTCTACAGCTCCTCTGTAGAGCTATGTGTCTCCGCGGTTACAGACTACAAACAGACTCTTTGTAGTCTGATTCTGTAATCATTGCCATCCATCCATCACCTATGGTTTGCTATGCTGCAAAATGCTTGTTAGCAAGAAGTAGTGAAGAGGATTTACCTGCAGGATCAGACTTTGCTAGATTGTTTGTAGTTTGCTACCATGAAGACACATAGACTTTCATCAGAACTGTAGACACAAAATGTGAATATATTGGTAAACACAACCTTTTGCAAGGTTGCATCACTTTTAATTCCTTGGGACAATAACTAAAATCTCGTTGTGAAGATTTACATAGTTTTTGGGCTCAGCTTTGTATGAAGGTAGTATTTGGTGAGGGTTCTGGTGCCGAGACCTTTAATGATCGCTCGACAGGGCTGCTGCATCCCTTCACCTCCTCTCTGGTTATTCTAGTCTATGTAACACAACAGGGAAAGTAATGTATCTCTTTTCTCTTTAAATGCTGCCTCTGGAAAGCTTTGAAGGTAAAGTCAGTGGGTGAGAAAAAAAACATCCTTTTCTATTGGTTAGCTGTAAACACGTGACACCATATTAACTGTGGGATATGCTTTTCCTTGCAGATATATCAGGAAGATAACATGCAGCCTTCATGGATGCAGAATTCCTTGCACGTCTTCTGCGCCATCAGTGGGACTGTAGCTTGAGCAAGCTACTTCCAGCAGCCAGAGAAGATGGACGAGCCTCCCATTCATCTATCTCAGGAACAATCTGGCATGGACTTCTAAACTAATGTGGATTTTCTTATTTCAGTCCGAGAAAGTTCTGAGAATTTTAAGTAGAACTTGTCCAGGAACCACTATATAGAGTATAATTGCTAGAGCCAAGAGTTCAGAATGGCAGTGGTGTTACATTGTATGCATTTTGATTGCACAGTTCTGTATAAGCTTATTTAAAGTTGTACATATGGATATAGCAGATCTGGATTTGTCTGCACTGCTTATTGTGCCACCATGTTTTTGGGCTGACCTGTCATTTTCCAAGCCTGTAGGTACATCTAAGGGGTTTACTTAATTAGCACAGTGCATAGAAGTGACGTATCCACCTCTGTTACATCTCTACAAAGTATGCCTTATTTTTTATAGTTATTTAATTAAAAGTGCAAATTTGAACAGAAGGAACACTTTTGTGAACAGAGCCTATGATTTCTTGTGTCTCTGTAAGGCTTGGTTTACACAGGATGGTAATCTCACGGAACGTTTGCAAATTCTGTGGGATTTCCGTAGCGGAATGGCTGCTTCAAATCTTGCACCATGTGGCGCAGGCTTGAAACGACTTTTCAGTCCGCAGCGGAAACAGCACCAAAATTGACATGTTGCGGATTGTAATTATGCGCTGCATGTCAGTTTCCGCACGGCTTGTCCACAGAGGACTGTCGGCAGTATATGAACAAGATTTTTGCAAATCTTGTCCACTTTGCTACTTAGTCGCAGCTTTAAAAATGCAAAGGAATTTCTGTGCGGAGGGTCCGCACGGAAATGACGCAGCAGTTCCGCCCCATGTGAACGCAGCCTAAGAGTACGCTCACCTGTTGCGCTGTGCTTAGAACCAGTGTTCGTTTGGAGGAATTTGCTGTCTGCAGACATTGGTGCACTCATAATAATGTGCTTATTTCTGAAAATACTGTGTATGCAACATGCAAGTGCCTGAATGACTTTGAAACCAATTATTTGCAGTGGAAACTCTCCAAATATGGTCATTTCATTTTTGTGTTTTCGAGATTGTTTTTATAATAGTATTTATTTTACAACCAAGGGAGGACGTCACAGCATAATGTACAAGCCGCTTACGTGAGGGGGCTGAAAATAAGAGCTGGATACTTGGTATTACAACATATGATTGAGAAGTGTTACTCTGCACAGACATCCTGACTTATACTGCCTGGAAATAAAATCGTTTTGTTCTTATTTATTAGCTGATTAACCTGGAAGATTACTTATGTATCATTCATCTATCATTAGACAGATTACCTCTTAAAGGGACGTGCCACAGGCATTCATAGAACACCAAAGATAAAATCCCTGCAGCATGCAATATCCTCTTGTGTCAAAGATTGCTTGCTGTCCTAGTCCTGTATTCAAAGGGACTTCATCACCAAAAGTTTTTTAGTATCCATTGAAACCAGATACCGAAACATTTCCATTTTTCTAATCTGTTTCTATTTACTGATTGTAGATTTTTTTTAAATGTGTTGGCTGTACATCACTCCGGGGGCGGCCATCTTTCCTGAGGTACATGTAACAGCATTAAGAGAATTTAGAGATATGCTTTACAGCGGCTTCATAGGCCATTCACAGAATGGACAGAAGACTCATTGACTTGTATGGGAGACTGTTCTAGTCCTGCTGTGTGACTTGCGCAGAGGTTATTTTGCAGGGAAGACGAGTAGATAATCACAGCTTATACCACTTGTGAATGTTGGATCCTCTGTTATCTACATATAGGGGTTACCCATTTTTCCCCCGAATGGGCTAATTGGCTTCTGCCTTTTGGGGTTTTTTGCCTTCCTCTGGATCAACAAGAGGGTTGAAACAGGTTGAACTACATGGAGATTGTCTTCATTCAGCCTAACATACTATGTTACTATGTACCAGTGTAATCCTGCCTGTGATGTTAGTGAGATGACTACTGCAAAGCTTTCTCTACAGATCAGGAAGTGACAGACTAATATAAGACCGGCTTCACACGAGCGTAAGTGTATTTATGCGTACCTGAGCGCTACATTTTTGGGAGATGAACAATGCTTTTTCGTGTATTTTACTGTACTTTTTGCACCTGCAGGCACCTTGATTTGCGTGCGGCAAGCAAAGATGCACCAATTGAAATGGCTAATTAGTTCCCGATGTATTCTTTTTCCAGTGGAATAATTCAATGTTTCACACATCTCCTTGCGTCTTGCGTTGCGCATTTCCCATTCACTTCGATGGGGACCTTTTGGAGCGCAAATATGCAGAAAAATAGAGCATGTTCTATTCTTTTTCTTGCACGATCGAAATGCACACACAAGATACGAAAATGTGAACATACCCATTGAAATGAATGGATTCTATTCTCTGCGTATTGTATGTGCAAATACACCCGTGTGAAGCCGGCCTACGGCTCTGTGGTCAGTATGAAAAATGCAGGATGTTAGGATTTTTTTTAAAATACAGATTGTGATGGAAAATTTAAAAAAAAAAAAAAAAATCACCCCAAATTCTTACAAAATATGTTTAACACAAAATATGATTTTTATATTTGATGATTTTCTGATGACGCATTCCCTTTAACGGGGTTTTCCAACATTTTTTTTAAAATTTGGCAAAGAGCTTATAACTGTGTAAAAGAAAGAGAAAAACATTCATCTTTTAAATATCTCACCAGCCCCAGAACGTCCTCCAGCGGTCACGTGCTAGTCATCATTCATACTGTGTGACAAGTGTAGGCAATCACTGGCCTCAGCATTCATTAGTGCATTAGCAGCAGTGGTCATATGAATGATGAGTGTGATGTCATTACTGAGTGAGCTTCTTGGACCGCAGCAGCAGCACACTTCAAGGATAACTAATGTTTTTTTTCATTATTTTATGCTTTTTGCTGAAATTTGCAAAGTCCAAAGTAACCCCTTTAAATATTCTAACCAAGGTGGTGTGGCTTGTTGGGGCTTATCTTGGTGATTCTGATTGGCCAAGTTAGTGAAGATCATTTCACCTGTTTGGTGAGTAGTTGGCAGCCGTGTACACTGAGAGGTGTTCTATGTTTACTGTGGAAAGTTGACCATAGATGGAAAACTTAATTTTACAGGAAATATTGTCTGTAGGTTGCGTCACACGCAATCATCATAACAAGGAAGAGAGACGTCATGTATGAGCATGAATGATACGTGTTCCGTCCAGCGTGGATAAAAGTATTATCGTGATTCATGGTAAAATCGTTCTAAATGTCTACGATCAGCTTAATATCTGTCTCATGATAGATGGAACTTAATTTTGGGGGACAATAGAAAAAGTGAGTGGTGGTAATCTCCGACGGTTGTCCTCATCAGTATTCTATATAGAACGTTGTTTTTGTGCTACAGAACTGAAATTCTGTCCAAAAAGTTCAGCTCAAATGTACTTTTTTTAAAATTTTTGTTTTATGTAAAACAATATTGATATGTATGAAATGTGGTCAGTATTGTTTTTTTTTAATAAAATCTAATGAAAATCCTTGGAATGAGTCTTCTTGAGCTTTGAAACGCTGGCGATTGTCTGGTACTTTCCTTATAGTGTATCATCAAGAAAAGAGAGGATGGGGGTTTCCATACAGCACACGAACATACCTCATACAAGAGGGAGGCTTCTACATAGGGTGGAGGATGCATGCTCAAAACCAGGATCTGGATCCTGATCCATATAGATACCAACTGTCCAAGTATATAGGAGCAGCAGCCAGGGGTACAATGTTACTCACATCCTTAGATGCAGATGAATCCTTATTGTGCCCATGTACAGCAACAACGTTTCGACCGCTGCCCGCTGTCTTTGTCAAGTCAACGCACATACAAATGCTGACCACATGATATACAAAAACCATACAAACACTACACCCAATCACCACCCCACGTACATATTAAAATCAGTATGCATCCAGAACAATGATTATGGTTGTTTGCCCTGGGTATCGGATGCAGGTGCCAGTAATCCTAGACACCTGTAATCTGTTAGTCATCTGTAATCACAAGTCCACATGGTGTCAGCGTCCCCTATGATCTGAAGGCGCATGCGCCAACCTGGCCGATAATCTCGCCTTATCCAGTACTGTCACGTTAACGTACCATGCACGGCGGGGAGGGGGGAGTGAGAGAAATCCCCCCTCCTTCCCCACGCCGCCCCCCCTACCCTCCACATGGTGCTCAGACGAGTAGTCAGTTACTAGAAAAAAACGAAGCTCGCTCGAGCATCAGCCTTAAACGAGCATGCTCGCTCATCTCTAATAGTCAACTGCACTTGCCAAATACAGTATATGCCAAACTGACATGGCTTTGCCATATATCTAGCTAATAGATGTGTTTGTCAGCAGATGAAAACTGCACCTTGTTGTCACCACCTGATTTTGTGCAAATTAGGGTGTCTCCTAGCATTGCTTATCATCCAAATGCATAAGAAATTAAAGCACAGACTCGAACTCTGCTGCAGAATAGATTATCTTTATGTAATAGGCTCAAATCATACGGACCTTCACTATTGGTATATGTATCCACGTAAACATACCGGTAATAGGGGGATTTTATTAAGACCAGCATTTTAAAGGCCTACAGATATTAGGTGCATCCTGGCACCTCTATGCGCCTATACTAAAATGTACGCAAGATCCGACCTGGCGTACATTTCTGATATAATTTACACCAGGTTCTGGCATAGATTCTACATAAATGTATCGGTTTGGAGTGGCGATACTCCTTCTTGTCGAACGCTGCACACTTTTTACAAAAGTGGCGAGGATACCACAAAAAGTCACAAATTTTTGTGCAAATCCATACTTACACTAAAATTTGCAACTTTTTTTTTTATGCCAAAAACTGGTGCAAAAGCTTTTCTGAATGTTACCCGATGCCCACACCGTCGTATATGGTGTAGATGGTATATTATGACAAATTGTCAGCTGTCAGTATGAACTTTAAGTATAAGGCTGGTTTCAAATCTGCGGAAGGGATTCTGCTTTCCTGCTCCGTTCGTGGAGCAGAAAATGGAAACCCCTGCGGCTGAACGGTTCAATTTCCGGACGGAACCGAACAGCGCCGGATGGACCCCATTGACTATAATGCGGTCCGCCCGTTTCCCGCCCAGCTGCTCTGTTTTCGTACAGAAAAAAAAAGCAGTGCACGCAGACGGATCTGCGACAGAACCTACGGCTAAATAAGCAAATAGGTGCAGCAGCACTCCACTGGAATGCACCATTAGGTGCGAGGTGCGGGTCTGGTGTGCAAAGCTCAGCAAGTCCTGACCACGAGGACTAACAACATCATCCAAATTTGACAAAGACTCCAGAAAGGAGTTGAAGTGTTCCTGCTCTGCCCTTTATGGATCAATAAAGAAATACTATCTGGGATCACTGGTTGTGCCTTTCAATTCACTTTCTATTTGGCTAGAGGTTACGGCGCAGATGTGAAACCCGCCTAATATATTCCCCATATCAGTATAAAGTCAATAACAGCCAGCATTGTTTGTACTACCAAACGGACATTCAGGTGGTGATCCTCAGCAGTCAGGAAGGCACATATCTACAGAAGTGTATGGCACACGAGTCACGAACATCGGAAGCATTTCTCAACATATTTGTTAATGTAGAGCCCAGAGATGACGTGAACCTGTAATGTTCCTGCTTTTTGTGGTTTCGCTAGTGTTGGTGAGTCACTGCACCATCCTATGTGATATCTAGGGTATATACACATGTTGTGCTGATAACATAGATCAACATCAATACATGCACAGAAAGTGTAATACTTTTCAGGTCGCTTCATATGTTTAAATCATCTGCATAAAAATCAACCCATTTGTCATTCATAATTATATTAAAAAAGTATTTAAAAACTGTATACAGTATTAGGGTGCCCACCCACTAGCGTTTTTTTACTGCGAAATTCGCAGCGTTTTTTTTTTTCTGCAGGGGTCTTCGGGCTATGGGACATGCAAAGCTAAAATCGCGATCGCGCAAAATCGCGATATCGTGGTAAATCATGATTTTTTTATAAATTCTTTATTTTCACTTTTCACTTTTTAATACAGAACATGTGCAATATTATTCTGAGACTTTAAACACATACAATAACTATTCTGCAGGGCCACATGGCTACGAAATATCTCACTACTCCTCCTCCAACGCTGAGACACTGTCTTAAGGACCCTTCCTTAAAGTCATATGACCCTTGTCCTGCTTGGATAGATTTAGAACTATTTCCCGACTATCATAAAAGAACATCTTAAGAGAGAGAAAGAGAAAAATGAAACTACGACGTAAAACAAGCGACAGAACAGACAAACGGGGGGGGGGGGGGGGTTGCGGGGATTTGTAGGGGGGGTGGTAGGGACACGTATGGGGGTGGTAGGGAGGGGGCATGCGGGGGGGGGGGGGGGAGTTGAAGACCTCTAGTGTCCGGGGTCCAAAAGCCTCTGATATTCCGGCGAGTTTTGGTACTCCAGCCAGTGGTACCAGGTCTTTAAGAATTTTCCTTGGGTGCCTTTGAGTGCTGTCGTGAGGTCCTCCATCTCCTTTATCCCCTGAATTAGGTTGAGCCACATCTGGATCGAAGGTGGTGTTGTCTGACGCCAGAGTTTTGGTATACAGGCCCGGGCTGCATTGACTAGATGACGCACCACTGAGCGTTTGTATACTACGAGTGGAATCTCGTTGTGGTGAAGGAGGAAAAAGGCCGGTGTTTTGGGGACTGGATATTGCGTAAATTTCGATGAGATCTGCTGTACCCTCTCCCAAAAGCCCGCCAGCACTGGACAGTCCCAAAAAATGTGGAGGAGGGTCCCAAGGGCGGCATTGCATCTCCAACACTGGGGGGAGACTGCTGGGAACAGTTTGTTTAGTTGCGCCGGTACCCTGTACCAACGCGAAAGTACTTTGTATCCCGCTTCCTGTGGGTAAATCGTGATTTTGCGCGATCGCGACTTTTACATTACAAGTCCCATAGACCCCCTGCAGAAAAAAAAACCTGCGAATTTCGCAGTGAAAAAAAACGCCAGTGGGCGATAAAGTCGTGCGATGCAAGAGTGAGTGAAAAGACAGAATTATGAAACCAATGATTTTCAATGGTTTCTTTCTAGAGATGAGTGAACGTACTCGTTAAGGGCGATTTCGCAATCGAGCATCGCTATTTTCGAGTACCTGGCTACTCGGGTGAAAAGATTCGGGGGGTGGGGGATGGTGTGGTGGAGCGGGGGGTAGCAGTGGGGAACAGGGGGGAGCTCTCTATCTCTCTCTCCCCCCACTCCCCTCTGCAACCCCCCACTCACCCCCAGCGCCCCCCGAATCTTTTCACCCGAGTAGCCAGGTACTCGAAAATAGCGATGCTCGATTGCGAAATCGCCCTTAACGAGTACGTACGTTCGCTCATCTCTATTTCTTTCACATTTGCGATATTTTCACTCATACAAAAAATAAATAAATCGCAGCCCGCCCTATCTTTCTGCGTTTTGTATCTCCCATGATTCCCTATGGAGCCTCCTTTTTAATCGCATCACAAAGCATGAACTTGCGTTTTTCATGCAATGCGTTTTAAACACTACAAAGTCCTATTGACTTTTGCGATAAAAATCACGGCAAAATCGTGTGAATAAAACGCACAAGAAATTTGCAAGTGGCAGTGATGTTTTTGCGAGAAAAAGTAGTGCTGGTGCTCAAAGATCTCGGGAGAAAAAGTTGTGATTTTACCACGATTTTCTCACGGCGATATTGCGATCACCAGTGTAAAGGAGCCCTTAGGGTGGTTTCACACGGGCAGGAAATTCGTGCGATTTTCACCTGATATGATAGACAGTGAAAAAGCAGATTAGGAAACCAATGATTTACCATAATTTCCTTCCAATCTGCGATGGGCGGTGTGGATCGATTTTAAAAGTTCCTCGGAGTTTCCTAAGTGGCTAGCGGATGGATTATTGTAAGAGACATATTGATCCTTCCAAAATTCCTGTGACAACACCTCACACTCACTGGCTTATACATACGCCATATTATTCTATCACTCCATGAGAAGAGGAGAGACCATTATTCCCCCCCCCCCCCACCCCCCTACACCCATCCCCTCTCCTCCCCCCCCTTCCCTGACAATAACATTAATAATTGTTCGACAGGTTTCATTTCTTTTATTATTATCTTTTTATTTATTTATTTTTCCTCTGCAATAGATAAATATGGAAATCTCCTCTGTCCCCTGGGAACGTCTATCTGTGTCTCCATTCTAGCCGGCCCGACAGGATACCAGAGGAGATTCTGAGCTAAATTTATTTTTATTGCCTATATCAATGTTCCTTCAAATATTTCTAGTCATTCAGCAAATATATACCTGCCAAACATAAGAGGAAAAGATTATACGATCCCAGGGAAATTTTCTTGTTGTTTATTTTTTTATTTATTTATTTTTTATTTGTCTGTTTTTGTTCTACTGCACCTATCCCTGTAATGCAATCATTTTGGTGTTTTTTATTATAAGCATGTATTGTTATTATAGAAAAGTTAATTAACAAATTTTGAAAGAGGGGGCCGCGGGGGTGAGCGGCAGGCGGCGGGGGGAGAGAAAGAGATCTCTCTCACTCTCTTTCCCCCCCCCCCCCCCCCCCCCGCTACCGCCAGTGTCTCACCTCCGCCCCGGAACACTCTCGGACCGGTAAGCAGTTACTCGAGAAGAGCGATGCTCGCTCGAGCAACTGCTTTATCCGAGCGTATTCGCTCATCTCTAAAAAAAAACCATCAAAAATAATTTTGGCAGGCCAGCAAAAAAATATGGCCATAAAACCACCACATGGGTAAGATCGCAAAAAAGTGTCTAGTCCTTTAGGACCGAAATACACTAGTCTTTAAGGGGTTTAATGTGGATTTGGTCTCTGTGGTTTTCCAGAATTAGGCCGCCTGCAGACGGGCGGAAATCCCGCGGCGGTATTTCCCGCGGGATTTCCGCCACTAAAAGTCTGCATAGGAGTGCATTACAATACGCACTCCTATGCAGACGGCCACGGTTTGGCCACGCGAAATCTCGCGCGGCAAACAAACCGCGGCATGTCCTATTTTTGTGAGGGTCTCGCACTCACCCGGCCGCCGGCTCCGGTCTGCGCATGCGCCGGCTGCGCGGCAGCCGGCTCATGAAAGAGCCATGGCCGCCAGGCGCGGGTGAGTACGCGCTCGTCTCTGCAGGCTCTCGGGTCCCACAGCGAGAATTCTCGCCACCGGATCCGACCCGCTCGTCTGCAGGCGGCCTTACACTATATGTGAAGGCGTCTTTACAGCAGCAACTAGACAGTATTTGTAATGAATGAGATTTTATGAAATCGCATTTACAGGATGCCGCTGAAAACTGTGTGGTCTGTAGGGAATACATGGTGAAATGTATATCTGCTACATCATATACCAGTCTCTACCCCAATGCTGTGTGCGCCACATTCCACAACTTGTAAATACATTGACACATCACTTTAATTAGAAAATGCAACATACCCTACTGTACCTGACAGTAACATAGTTCATAAGGCTGAATGAAGACAATGTCCATCTAGTCCAGCCTGATTATCCTCCTGTGTTGTTGATCCAGAGGAAGGCTAAAAAAGCCAAGAGCAGAAGCCAATTAGCCCTTTTGGGGAAAATTCCTTCCCTACTCCCTAATGGCAATCAGACTGCTCCCTGGATCAACCCCTAAGGCCTCATGTCCACGGGGAAAATCAGATCCGCTGCAGATTCTACATGTAGAATCTGCAGCGGGTCCCTCCTGCCCCGCGGACATGAGCGCCGAAAATAAGAATTTAAAAGTATTTACCATCCGGCGCGGGCGGAGAAGATCAGCTGTTCCTCACGGCCGGATCTTCATTTTCGGCCGGCGGATGAATTCCTGACGCCGGCGGCACGTCGCCGGCACGTCGCCGACGTGCCGCGCGCATGCGCCGGGCACATCCGCCGAGCCGAAGCAAGGAAGATGCGGCCGTGAGGAACAGCTGACCTTCCCCGCCCGCGCCGGATGGTAAATACTTTAAATTCCTATTTTAGGTCTCCCGCGGATCCGGACGGCTTCCATAGGCTTCAATAGAAGCCCGCGGGAGCCGTCCCCGCGGGAGACCCGCACGAAAATGGAGCATGGTCCGGATTTTTCCATGCTCCATTTTTTTTTAAATCCCTTTTATTGACGATCCGCGGGTATTTATCTACCCGCGGGTGGTCAATGCATCCCTATGGGATGCGGATCCGCATGCGGGATATCCGCTGCGGATCTTAAATCATATTTTGCCCGTGGACATGAGCCCTAATAGTTCCTGCCTGCCTGTAAACCCGGATTAACAATTAACCTAAGATTTATATCCTGTAATATCCTTCCCCTCCAGAAAGACACCAAGTCCCCTTTTTAAACTATATTTACAGTAATAATAAGATTTTACCGTTGTTCTATTCCCCCCCTGGAGGTGTGATGTGCGCCCCTACTGTAGCTAGACCTCTTCTTATAGTACGGTGATGTTTTCTTTCATCTGGCATAGGTTGTGTAAATTGTTTTAATCATTATAACGTCAATCAGTTCCATAAATCTCAGACAGTGTGGGTAGCTGGAGGTACTTCTCACTGATCGTTTGGCTTTGGGTTTTCCCCAAATGTAAATCATAATTTTCCATGTGTCTAAACTGTAATCATGTTACTCTAGAAGCTACAGTGAAGGCCGCCTGCACACTGCAGACCCGGATCCCACATGCAGTGGATTCCGGCTCTGACCACGGCTGGTGACCTTGCGTACCTGTATTTTCTCTTCTTTTTCTGTACTGTGGATGGTGACGGCGAGCGGCGTGAAGTCCACAGCGAAAATCCGCCCGTGTGCAGGCTGCCTAAAGCAAGGCATAAACGGGACTTTGTAATCTTTTACTTATTTCAAAGAATTACTATTTCTCTACAACACAAGTTCACTATTATGTCTGTTATCGTATCAATCCCTTACAGCTAATTTTTCGTTCCGCTAGGGTACTTTTCCACAGGCTGACTATCGGCCAAAAATCATTCAAAAAAGCAATTTTGATAGATAGTCGTCTTGTGTAAAAGTGGGATCCGACGGTACTGAGCAAGAAATCGTCTTTGTTCCAAAATAACTGAAACAAAGCGTAAACGGGCAGTTATTCAATCTCTGACTGCCTGGTGAATAAAGGTGGGCGGCCGGAAGAGTTCTCCGTGGCACTCATTCTTCATTCACTGAACGAATATGGTCCCTTTTACACTGAATGATAATCATTCAGATTCCTGCGATCATTATTCCCTTTAAATGCCAGCAGGGAATAAACGAAGGACACTAATTTGTTTTTCGCTCAGTTTTTTGCATAGACGTCAAACAATTATTAGCTTGTTTACTGTGAATGGAGACAGGCTGGCGTAAGAGACTTCTGTCCTGCTCCACCTCCATTCACTGAGCGATCATCACTCCTGTGTGAAAGCACTTCAGCGCCCAACAGTCCTTTCATGTAAAAGGACAGTATGGCTCCTCTGTAAAAGCACATCTTCACTGTTAGGACTTTAAAACATAACCTTTAATAAAGCAATTAAAATTTAAAATAGTACTCACAAAGACTGACACACATAATACATAAAGAAAAATATTAATAACTCTGGAAGTATCTCAGAGGATTCTTGAAAATGTAGATGCCATATATCGTGCTTTCTAGGTATAGTGTGATGCCTTAACTGGTATCTATTCGAGGCAATGAATAACCGTTTTAGGGTGATAATACACCCCCACAACGGTAGTATCTACAGTCTTGGGAAACTGATGGTGCCCAAGACTGAGATTATTTGTGCTTTGTATTAGCACCAAGAAGGCTTAATCAATATCTGGTCCTTGGTCCGACGCGTTTCGCTCAACCTGAGCTCCTCAGGGACCTCTAGTGAATATTTAATATGCCTCTCAGGATCTTAACAGCAATTGCATAGTAACCAAATAGTGAGCATTCAGTTGGTCGCAGGTAAACATATATCTTGCAGATCAGATGTTATCTGCAATGAAGTATATAATACCTCTTAATATGGTAAAAAAATTTTTTTAAAGAATCTTTCCAAAAGAATTTTTTCTGAAAAGTTCAGAGTAAGCCATGTATCAGAGTCTCGCGTTGTGCAAGAGACAGTGCTGCATGGACTTTACACACCCATGCCCTGCATCTACCTTGATAGCTTGCTGGCCCCTATATATTTACTAATTCCTATCTACCAGTGGTAATAATGTTACCTAATAGTTTTTAGGTCACACACTGTAGAATTTCTAACTACTATCTCTCTCCGCTAATTAGGTTCTATTAGTGCCTTATTCCTAATGCTTCTCTGATTACAAGATAGCAAAAAGTATCGCACTAAGTAGCAGGTAGATCAGTAAAATAAAAAAGGATAGAGCAACAGCAAGCCAACCACCCTGATGGTGAGTGATTGGTATCAACGAGCAAAGTCCAAGGAGCTCTCTTAAATAGGAGCTAAAGTGCCCGCCTCAGAGAGGGTGTGTGTCTCCAAACTCCAATCAGGGTGCAGAGCTTGATTACTATAGGAAATGTTACCAAGGCAACCTACAATGCTTTCCTACACTGATGGATCAGTCACGACAATCATGATTACTTAGGATATATACAATACATCCCATTTCTCCTCACTTATGCTGTATGAGCCTCGAGTGGCGCACAGTGTAAGCTCTCGCCTACAACCCGAAGGCTGCAAGTTCGATCCCCGCATGACTCGGGTAGCCGGCTCATGGCCAACTCAGCCCTCCATCCCCCCGGGGCCGGCAAAATGAGCACCCAGCCTGGTGGGGTGCAATAAGCAACAATTACCCGAAGGCGCTGCGCAACAAGTTGGCGCTATACAAATACCAAGATTGTTATAGTTAATAATATATAGAATTGGAGCATGTTAAGTGAGGTTTGTATATAAGCGCATGATGATCCACACAAGTAAAACGGTTAGTGTGCCAAATCTATGACAATAGTGTAGATGGTAATGATGCTACCCAAGTTATATTGGGAAAAGAACGGTTCCTTACAAATGGTCTCTTCAAATAAAACAGTTGAATGACAGGTTTTCGTTAAGTCCAGTCGGGTGAATTGAATCAAATCTGTAAATCCAGTTTGCTTCTTTTTGGAGAAGTCGTCTATCGATGTTACCTTTACGGCCAAAGGTGCGAATGGTCTCAATTCCTTGGAATTTCAGTTGAGTCTCGTCTCCCTGATGTTTCTCCCACATGTGATTGGCGACCGGAGTGTTTTCCTTCCTCCGTATTGTACCAATATGCCCTAAAATTCGTCGGCGGAATTGTTGTACCGTCTTTCCGACGTAATTTAATGGACAACTGCAGGTAGCCAAATATACAACGTTCGTACTCCTACAATTGACAAATTCACGGTTTGTGTATATTTTTGATGTTGATACACATTTAAAGGAGGAGCTCTTGAGTATAAATGGGCAAGCCATGCAGTTAGAACATGGATACGTACCGGTGAAGTTATGTCGCCCTAGCCACATCGTGTCTGGAAGTGTTGGTTGGAGATGGCTTTTTACAAGTCTGTCACGTAAATTACGTCCACGTCTGAATGTGAAAGTTGGATATTCTGATAGATATCCCTTAACATCAGGGTCCTCAATAAGAAGATCCCACTGTTGTCCAACAATTTTTCGAATTTCACTGGCACCTGAGTCATATGTGCCTATAATTCTCATTTTTTCTGTGTCTGTTCGTTTACGTGTCTGGAGTAGTTCAGTCCTGTTTTGACTAGACGAGAATTCCTGAGCTTCATTAATAATCATGTCAGGATATCCACGTTCCCTGAATCTGTTGGCTAATTTGGCACTTTCAGATTTGAATTCATCCATATCAGAACAGTTCCGACGAATTCTCAAAAACTGTCCCTTAGGGATGGATTTCTTAAGGGAGTAAGGATGAAAGCTCTCCCATGCCAGTAGGGAGTTGGTAGCTGTTTCTTTCCTAAATAATGTTGTAGATAATGTACCATCCGTTTGTTTCTGAATTTTCAAATCCAGGAAAGAGACAGAGAACTCATCACATACAGTTGTGAATTTGAGATTTAAATCATTATGGTTCAATGAGTCCACAAATTCCTCCAGGGATCTTCGGGAGCCGGACCACAACAAAAAGATGTCATCAATAAAGCGTATCCAAAAAATAATGGATCTGGACCAGAGAGAATTGTGCTCAGCGAAGACGTGGTGTTCCTCCCACCAGCCCAGGTAGAGATTAGCGTAGGATGGGGCACATGGTGTCCCCATCGCTGTCCCCCTGAGCTGGTGGAAGTACTGACCGTTGAAAAGAAAATAGTTATGGGTAAGTATGTAAGATAAGAGTTCCATTACAAAGGAATTGTGTTTGGACAGATATATTCCTCTTTGTTTTAGGAAATAGTCTACAGCTTTCAAACCACCATGATGGGGTATCGAGCTGTACAAGGATTCCACATCAAGTGACACTAATAATGTATCCAGTTCAACACAAATTCCTTCTATTTGTCTAAGAGTGTCCATAGTGTCCTCTATGTGGGAAGGGAGGGATGAGACAAAAGGCCGTAAAATCTGATCTACATATTTACTAATGTTTTGACATAGGTTGTCCACACCTGAGACAATTGGACGGCCGCGTAATGGATTGGTACCCTTGTGAATCTTAGGTAATGTATAAAATGTAGCAATTTTCGGGCATTTAGGAGTCAGGAATTTTAATTCTGATATTCCAATCAGATTATCTGCACGTGCTCTATTCCAGACGGATATCAGTTCTTTCAAGAAGGTATTGGTAGGATCCACTGAGATCACTGAATACGTGTCTGTATCACTCAGTAGATCCATGCACGTTTTAATGTAGTCGTCCCGATCCATGACGACCACATTGCCACCTTTATCAGATGGTTTTATAATCACTTTCTCATCCGATTCCAGACCCCGTAATGCTAACATTTCCCCATGAGACATATTCTGGCACCTCCTAAGATTTTTCTCATCAAGGTTTTTAATTTCCCTGAGAACAACTTTCTCAAATACATCAATGAGCGGACATGAAAGTGATGGTGGATTACTGGAACTTTTCAGTCTTAGTGTGGTAAATGGTCCCTCCCCTGGATTACGTAGCCCCTCACTCTCAAGATCTTGTAGAGCGTTATGGATCTGCATATCCTCAATATTTAATCCAAGTTCGGAGGCTTGTGTTCTATCCAGTTGGGCAAAATATTTTTTCCACCTCAGTTTGCGCGTGAAGAGGGAGATGTCCTTCGCCCAGGCGAAGCGGTCAAACCGCGCCGCCAGGACGAAGGACAGCCCCCTCTCCAACACGCAGATTTCCTCCTCCGAGAGTTGTCTCTGGGAGAGATTCACAACCGACATCTTGTCCCTTGTTGGTTCCACCCCAAATGTTTTGGAGTGCGGCTTCCCAATTCCCCCAGTGTTTTTTACTGTGGATTTTTTTCGATCCCTTAGTGAATAGGGGTACGATAGCTGGCCTAAAAAATTGTTGTTATTAACCCCACTGGTGTATCTGCCTCTGCCTCTGCTCTTCTGAAATCCTCGTCCTCTATTACGTCTGCCCCGATATTCATTCCTGTCTCTGAACTCCCCATCAGATAGTTCAATATCTGAGGAGCTAATATCGGTTTCTGATCTGTTGTGGACTGATGGATATGCCCGATTCTCCTTAAAGTCCAACATGTCTCTATTAAACTGAGAGTGTTTCCTCTCTTTTATGACAGACGTGTATTTTTCAATATTTTGCTGTAGAGTTTTCTCCTTAGCAACGAAGTCAGGGTCAGAGTTATGGGCTTGAGCTCTATCCAATAGTTCATCCAATGTTTTTAGGTTTTTTTCTAGAGCAATGCTCTCTTTATCAATCAGTGTTTGAATAAGTTTAAGTGAAAACTCCGTCGACTCTCTTTCCCATTTAGCCAGGAAGTCTTTGTTAGTATGTCTACGTGGAGGTGCTATGGAGCTTCGCAGTCCTCTAGGTACTATGCGATGCTCAGCATAGCGCTTTAGGCCCTGGATCTCCCACCACCCACGTATGCACTCCCTGTATTGTAACGTTAGGTTTTTGAAGAGACCGTTCATATCGGTAGTATGGGATCGTGGGCTAAATCGGCCCTCCGAAAACACAGAGTTGGCTTCCGAGCTCCAACTTTCCATGTCTAGTTTTCTGGATAAGAATCCTGCCATTATAATTTAATTCAAATTTGTCACTGGGGGCAAGTAAAGTCCAAAATGTTATGTGCAACTCTTCACTGTTAGGACTTTAAAACATAACCTTTAATAAAGCAATTAAAATTTAAAATAGTACTCACAAAGACTGACACACATAATACATAAAGAAAAATATTAATAACTCTGGAAGTATCTCAGAGGATTCTTGAAAATGTAGATGCCATATATCGTGCTTTCTAGGTATAGTGTGATGCCTTAACTGGTATCTATTCGAGGCAATGAATAACCGTTTTAGGGTGATAATACACCCCCACAACGGTAGTATCTACAGTCTTGGGAAACTGATGGTGCCCAAGACTGAGATTATTTGTGCTTTGTATTAGCACCAAGAAGGCTTAATCAATATCTGGTCCTTGGTCCGACGCGTTTCGCTCAACTTGAGCTCCTCAGGGACCTCTAGTGAATATTTAATATGCCTCTCAGGATCTTAACAGCAATTGCATAGTAACCAAATAGTGAGCATTCAGTTGGTCGCAGGTAAACATATATCTTGCAGATCAGATGTTATCTGCAATGAAGTATATAATACCTCTTAATATGGTAAAAAAATTTTTTTAAAGAATCTTTCCAAAAGAATTTTTTCTGAAAAGTTCAGAGTAAGCCATGTATCAGAGTCTCGCGTTGTGCAAGAGACAGTGCTGCATGGACTTTACACACCCATGCCCTGCATCTACCTTGATAGCTTGCTGGCCCCTATATATTTACTAATTCCTATCTACCAGTGGTAATAATGTTACCTA
Source organism: Eleutherodactylus coqui (assembly GCF_035609145.1). NCBI lineage: Eukaryota > Metazoa > Chordata > Amphibia > Anura > Eleutherodactylidae > Eleutherodactylus > Eleutherodactylus coqui. The sequence goes on along the minus strand of NC_089846.1, from coordinate 132,120,686 downwards.
ATAGTTTTTAGGTCACACACTGTAGAATTTCTAACTACTATCTCTCTCCGCTAATTAGGTTCTATTAGTGCCTTATTCCTAATGCTTCTCTGATTACAAGATAGCAAAAAGTATCGCACTAAGTAGCAGGTAGATCAGTAAAATAAAAAAGGATAGAGCAACAGCAAGCCAACCACCCTGATGGTGAGTGATTGGTATCAACGAGCAAAGTCCAAGGAGCTCTCTTAAATAGGAGCTAAAGTGCCCGCCTCAGAGAGGGTGTGTGTCTCCAAACTCCAATCAGGGTGCAGAGCTTGATTACTATAGGAAATGTTACCAAGGCAACCTACAATGCTTTCCTACACTGATGGATCAGTCACGACAATCATGATTACTTAGGATATATACAATACATCCCATTTCTCCTCACTTATGCTGTATGAGCCTCGAGTGGCGCACAGTGTAAGCTCTCGCCTACAACCCGAAGGCTGCAAGTTCGATCCCCGCATGACTCGGGTAGCCGGCTCATGGCCAACTCAGCCCTCCATCCCCCCGGGGCCGGCAAAATGAGCACCCAGCCTGGTGGGGTGCAATAAGCAACAATTACCCGAAGGCGCTGCGCAACAAGTTGGCGCTATACAAATACCAAGATTGTTATAGTTAATAATATATAGAATTGGAGCATGTTAAGTGAGGTTTGTATATAAGCGCATGATGATCCACACAAGTAAAACGGTTAGTGTGCCAAATCTATGACAATAGTGTAGATGGTAATGATGCTACCCAAGTTATATTGGGAAAAGAACGGTTCCTTACAAATGGTCTCTTCAAATAAAACAGTTGAATGACAGGTTTTCGTTAAGTCCAGTCGGGTGAATTGAATCAAATCTGTAAATCCAGTTTGCTTCTTTTTGGAGAAGTCGTCTATCGATGTTACCTTTACGGCCAAAGGTGCGAATGGTCTCAATTCCTTGGAATTTCAGTTGAGTCTCGTCTCCCTGATGTTTCTCCCACATGTGATTGGCGACCGGAGTGTTTTCCTTCCTCCGTATTGTACCAATATGCCCTAAAATTCGTCGGCGGAATTGTTGTACCGTCTTTCCGACGTAATTTAATGGACAACTGCAGGTAGCCAAATATACAACGTTCGTACTCCTACAATTGACAAATTCACGGTTTGTGTATATTTTTGATGTTGATACACATTTAAAGGAGGAGCTCTTGAGTATAAATGGGCAAGCCATGCAGTTAGAACATGGATACGTACCGGTGAAGTTATGTCGCCCTAGCCACATCGTGTCTGGAAGTGTTGGTTGGAGATGGCTTTTTACAAGTCTGTCACGTAAATTACGTCCACGTCTGAATGTGAAAGTTGGATATTCTGATAGATATCCCTTAACATCAGGGTCCTCAATAAGAAGATCCCACTGTTGTCCAACAATTTTTCGAATTTCACTGGCACCTGAGTCATATGTGCCTATAATTCTCATTTTTTCTGTGTCTGTTCGTTTACGTGTCTGGAGTAGTTCAGTCCTGTTTTGACTAGACGAGAATTCCTGAGCTTCATTAATAATCATGTCAGGATATCCACGTTCCCTGAATCTGTTGGCTAATTTGGCACTTTCAGATTTGAATTCATCCATATCAGAACAGTTCCGACGAATTCTCAAAAACTGTCCCTTAGGGATGGATTTCTTAAGGGAGTAAGGATGAAAGCTCTCCCATGCCAGTAGGGAGTTGGTAGCTGTTTCTTTCCTAAATAATGTTGTAGATAATGTACCATCCGTTTGTTTCTGAATTTTCAAATCCAGGAAAGAGACAGAGAACTCATCACATACAGTTGTGAATTTGAGATTTAAATCATTATGGTTCAATGAGTCCACAAATTCCTCCAGGGATCTTCGGGAGCCGGACCACAACAAAAAGATGTCATCAATAAAGCGTATCCAAAAAATAATGGATCTGGACCAGAGAGAATTGTGCTCAGCGAAGACGTGGTGTTCCTCCCACCAGCCCAGGTAGAGATTAGCGTAGGATGGGGCACATGGTGTCCCCATCGCTGTCCCCCTGAGCTGGTGGAAGTACTGACCGTTGAAAAGAAAATAGTTATGGGTAAGTATGTAAGATAAGAGTTCCATTACAAAGGAATTGTGTTTGGACAGATATATTCCTCTTTGTTTTAGGAAATAGTCTACAGCTTTCAAACCACCATGATGGGGTATCGAGCTGTACAAGGATTCCACATCAAGTGACACTAATAATGTATCCAGTTCAACACAAATTCCTTCTATTTGTCTAAGAGTGTCCATAGTGTCCTCTATGTGGGAAGGGAGGGATGAGACAAAAGGCCGTAAAATCTGATCTACATATTTACTAATGTTTTGACATAGGTTGTCCACACCTGAGACAATTGGACGGCCGCGTAATGGATTGGTACCCTTGTGAATCTTAGGTAATGTATAAAATGTAGCAATTTTCGGGCATTTAGGAGTCAGGAATTTTAATTCTGATATTCCAATCAGATTATCTGCACGTGCTCTATTCCAGACGGATATCAGTTCTTTCAAGAAGGTATTGGTAGGATCCACTGAGATCACTGAATACGTGTCTGTATCACTCAGTAGATCCATGCACGTTTTAATGTAGTCGTCCCGATCCATGACGACCACATTGCCACCTTTATCAGATGGTTTTATAATCACTTTCTCATCCGATTCCAGACCCCGTAATGCTAACATTTCCCCATGAGACATATTCTGGCACCTCCTAAGATTTTTCTCATCAAGGTTTTTAATTTCCCTGAGAACAACTTTCTCAAATACATCAATGAGCGGACATGAAAGTGATGGTGGATTACTGGAACTTTTCAGTCTTAGTGTGGTAAATGGTCCCTCCCCTGGATTACGTAGCCCCTCACTCTCAAGATCTTGTAGAGCGTTATGGATCTGCATATCCTCAATATTTAATCCAAGTTCGGAGGCTTGTGTTCTATCCAGTTGGGCAAAATATTTTTTCCACCTCAGTTTGCGCGTGAAGAGGGAGATGTCCTTCGCCCAGGCGAAGCGGTCAAACCGCGCCGCCAGGACGAAGGACAGCCCCCTCTCCAACACGCAGATTTCCTCCTCCGAGAGTTGTCTCTGGGAGAGATTCACAACCGACATCTTGTCCCTTGTTGGTTCCACCCCAAATGTTTTGGAGTGCGGCTTCCCAATTCCCCCAGTGTTTTTTACTGTGGATTTTTTTCGATCCCTTAGTGAATAGGGGTACGATAGCTGGCCTAAAAAATTGTTGTTATTAACCCCACTGGTGTATCTGCCTCTGCCTCTGCTCTTCTGAAATCCTCGTCCTCTATTACGTCTGCCCCGATATTCATTCCTGTCTCTGAACTCCCCATCAGATAGTTCAATATCTGAGGAGCTAATATCGGTTTCTGATCTGTTGTGGACTGATGGATATGCCCGATTCTCCTTAAAGTCCAACATGTCTCTATTAAACTGAGAGTGTTTCCTCTCTTTTATGACAGACGTGTATTTTTCAATATTTTGCTGTAGAGTTTTCTCCTTAGCAACGAAGTCAGGGTCAGAGTTATGGGCTTGAGCTCTATCCAATAGTTCATCCAATGTTTTTAGGTTTTTTTCTAGAGCAATGCTCTCTTTATCAATCAGTGTTTGAATAAGTTTAAGTGAAAACTCCGTCGACTCTCTTTCCCATTTAGCCAGGAAGTCTTTGTTAGTATGTCTACGTGGAGGTGCTATGGAGCTTCGCAGTCCTCTAGGTACTATGCGATGCTCAGCATAGCGCTTTAGGCCCTGGATCTCCCACCACCCACGTATGCACTCCCTGTATTGTAACGTTAGGTTTTTGAAGAGACCGTTCATATCGGTAGTATGGGATCGTGGGCTAAATCGGCCCTCCGAAAACACAGAGTTGGCTTCCGAGCTCCAACTTTCCATGTCTAGTTTTCTGGATAAGAATCCTGCCATTATAATTTAATTCAAATTTGTCACTGGGGGCAAGTAAAGTCCAAAATGTTATGTGCAACTCTTCACTGTTAGGACTTTAAAACATAACCTTTAATAAAGCAATTAAAATTTAAAATAGTACTCACAAAGACTGACACACATAATACATAAAGAAAAATATTAATAACTCTGGAAGTATCTCAGAGGATTCTTGAAAATGTAGATGCCATATATCGTGCTTTCTAGGTATAGTGTGATGCCTTAACTGGTATCTATTCGAGGCAATGAATAACCGTTTTAGGGTGATAATACACCCCCACAACGGTAGTATCTACAGTCTTGGGAAACTGATGGTGCCCAAGACTGAGATTATTTGTGCTTTGTATTAGCACCAAGAAGGCTTAATCAATATCTGGTCCTTGGTCCGACGCGTTTCGCTCAACTTGAGCTCCTCAGGGACCTCTTGTGAATATTTAATATGCCTCTCAGGATCTTAACAGCAATTGCATAGTAACCAAATAGTGAGCATTCAGTTGGTCGCAGGTAAACATATATCTCCTCTCGGAGGAGGAAATCTGCGTGTTGGAGAGGGGGCTGTCCTTCGTCCCAGCGGCGCGGTTTGACCGCTTCGCCTGGGCGAAGGACATCTCCCTCTTCACGCGCAAACTGAGGTGGAAAAAATATTTTGCCCAACTGGATAGAACACAAGCCTCCGAACTTGGATTAAAGGAGATGTCCCGCGCCGAAACGGGTTTTTTTTTTTTTAACCCCCCCCCCCGTTCGGCGCGAGACAACCCCGATGCAGGGGTTAAAAAAACCACCCGCACAGCGCTTACCTGAATCCCGGCGGTCCGGCGTCTTCATACTCACCTGCTGAAGATGGCCGCCGGGATCCTCCGTCTTCATGGACCGCAGGGCTTCTGTGCGGTCCATTGCCGATTCCAGCCTCCTGATTGGCTGGAATCGGCACGTGACGGGGCGGAGCTACACGGAGCTACACGGAGCCCCATAGAGAAGAGGAGAAGACCCGGACTGCGCAAGCGCGGCTAATTTGGCCATCGGAGGGCGAAAATTAGTCGGCACCATGGAGACGAGGACGCCAGCAACGGAGCAGGTAAGTAAAAAACTTTTTATAACTTCTGTATGGCTCATAATTAATGCACAATGTACATTACAAAGTGCATTATTATGGCCATACAGAAGTGTATAGACCCACTTGCTGCCTCGGGACATCTCCTTTAAATATTGAGGATATGCAGATCCATAACGCTCTACAAGATCTTGAGAGTGAGGGGCTACGTAATCCAGGGGAGGGACCATTTACCACACTAAGACTGAAAAGTTCCAGTAATCCACCATCACTTTCATGTCCGCTCATTGATGTATTTGAGAAAGTTGTTCTCAGGGAAATTAAAAACCTTGATGAGAAAAATCTTAGGAGGTGCCAGAATATGTCTCATGGGGAAATGTTAGCATTACGGGGTCTGGAATCGGATGAGAAAGTGATTATAAAACCATCTGATAAAGGTGGCAATGTGGTCGTCATGGATCGGGACGACTACATTAAAACGTGCATGGATCTACTGAGTGATACAGACACGTATTCAGTGATCTCAGTGGATCCTACCAATACCTTCTTGAAAGAACTGATATCCATCTTGAATAGAGCACGTGCAGATAATCTGATTGGAATATCAGAATTAAAATTCCTGACTCCTAAATGCCCGAAAATTGCTACATTTTATACATTACCTAAGATTCACAAGGGTACCAATCCATTACGCGGCCGTCCAATTGTCTCAGGTGTGGACAACCTATGTCAAAACATTAGTAAATATGTAGATCAGATTTTACGGCCTTTTGTCTCATCCCTCCCTTCCCACATAGAGGACACTATGGACACTCTTAGACAAATAGAAGGAATTTGTGTTGAACCGGATACATTATTAGTGTCACTTGATGTGGAATCCTTGTACAGCTCGATACCCCATCATGGTGGTTTGAAAGCTGTAGACTATTTCCTAAAACAAAGAGCAATATATCTGTCCAAACACAATTCCTTTGTAATGGAACTCTTATCTTACATACTTACCCATAACTATTTTCTTTTCAACGGTCAGTACTTCCACCAGCTCAGGGGGACAGCGATGGGGACACCATGTGCCCCATCCTACGCTAATCTCTACCTGGGCTGGTGGGAGGAACACCACGTCTTCGCTGAGCACAATTCTCTCTGGTCCAGATCCATTATTTTTTGGATACGCTTTATTGATGACATCTTTTTGTTGTGGTCCGGCTCCCGAAGATCCCTGGAGGAATTTGTGGACTCATTGAACCATAATGATTTAAATCTCAAATTCACAACTGTATGTGATGAGTTCTCTGTCTCTTTCCTGGATTTGAAAATTCAGAAACAAACGGATGGTACATTATCTACAACATTATTTAGGAAAGAAACAGCTACCAACTCCCTACTGGCATGGGAGAGCTTTCATCCTTACTCCCTTAAGAAATCCATCCCTAAGGGACAGTTTTTGAGAATTCGTCGGAACTGTTCTGATATGGATGAATTCAAATCTGAAAGTGCCAAATTAGCCAACAGATTCAGGGAACGTGGATATCCTGACATGATTATTAATGAAGCTCAGGAATTCTCGTCTAGTCAAAACAGGACTGAACTACTCCAGACACGTAAACGAACAGACACAGAAAAAATGAGAATTATAGGCACATATGACTCAGGTGCCAGTGAAATTCGAAAAATTGTTGGACAACAGTGGGATCTTCTTATTGAGGACCCTGATGTTAAGGGATATCTATCAGAATATCCAACTTTCACATTCAGACGTGGACGTAATTTACGTGACAGACTTGTAAAAAGCCATCTCCAACCAACACTTCCAGACACGATGTGGCTAGGGCGACATAACTTCACCGGTACGTATCCATGTTCTAACTGCATGGCTTGCCCATTTATACTCAAGAGCTCCTCCTTTAAATGTGTATCAACATCAAAAATATACACAAACCGTGAATTTATCAATTGTAGGAGTACGAACGTTGTATATTTGGCTACCTGCAGTTGTCCATTAAATTACGTCGGAAAGACGGTACAACAATTCCGCCGACGAATTTTAGGGCATATTGGTACAATACGGAGGAAGGAAAACACTCCGGTCGCCAATCACATGTGGGAGAAACATCAGAGAGACGAGACTCAACTGAAATTCCAAGGAATTGAGACCATTCGCACCTTTGGCCGTAAAGGTAACATCGATAGACGACTTCTCCAAAAAGAAGCAAACTGGATTTACAGATTTGATTCAATTCACCCGACTGGACTTAACGAAAACCTGTCATTCAACTGTTTTATTTGAAGAGACCATTTGTAAGGAACCGTTCTTTTCCCAATATAACTTGGGTAGCATCATTACCATCTACACTATTGTCATAGATTTGGCACACTAACCGTTTTACTTGTGTGGATCATCATGCGCTTATATACAAACCTCACTTAACATGCTCCAATTCTATATATTATTAACTATAACAATCTTGGTATTTGTATAGCGCCAACTTGTTGCGCAGCGCCTTCGGGTAATTGTTGCTTATTGCACCCCACCAGGCTGGGTGCTCATTTTGCCGGCCCCGGGGGGATGGAGGGCTGAGTTGGCCATGAGCCAGCTACCCGAGTCATGCGGGGATCGAACTTGCAGCCTTCGGGTTGTAGGCGAGAGCTTACACTGTGCGCCACTCGAGGCTCATACAGCATAAGTGAGGAGAAATGGGATGTATTGTATATATCCTAAGTAATCATGATTGTCGTGACTGATCCATCAGTGTAGGAAAGCATTGTAGGTTGCCTTGGTAACATTTCCTATAGTAATCAAGCTCTGCACCCTGATTGGAGTTTGGAGACACACACCCTCTCTGAGGCGGGCACTTTAGCTCCTATTTAAGAGAGCTCCTTGGACTTTGCTCGTTGATACCAATCACTCACCATCAGGGTGGTTGGCTTGCTGTTGCTCTACCCTTTTTTATTTTACTGATCTACCTGCTACTTAGTGCGATACTTTTTGCTATCTTGTAATCAGAGAAGCATTAGGAATAAGGCACTAATAGAACCTAATTAGCGGAGAGAGATAGTAGTTAGAAATTCTACAGTGTGTGACCTAAAAACTATTAGGTAACATTATTACCACTGGTAGATAGGAATTAGTAAATATATAGGGGCCAGCAAGCTATCAAGGTAGATGCAGGGCATGGGTGTGTAAAGTCCATGCAGCACTGTCTCTTGCACAACGCGAGACTCTGATACATGGCTTACTCTGAACTTTTCAGAAAAAATTGTTTATTCGGTTATTCATTGCCTCGAATAGATACCAGTTAAGGCATCACACTATACCTAGAAAGCACGATATATGGCATCTACATTTTCAAGAATCCTCTGAGATACTTCCAGAGTTATTAATATTTTTCTTTATGTATTGTGTGTCAGTCTTTGTGAGTACTATTTTAAATTTTAATTGTTTTATTAAAGGTTATGTTTTAAAGTCCTAACAGTGAAGAGTTGCACATAACATTTTGGACTTTACTTGCCCCCAGTGACAAATCTGTAAAAGCACAGAAGCAATAGCCGTTGGGACAGCTATCAGGCACTTAAGGGCTTATTCAGACGACCGTATATCGGCTGGGTTCTCACGCCCAGCTGATATATGTGTCCCTCTCTGCAGGGGGAGGAGGTTGAAACAGCCAGGAGCAGTGCACTGAGCTCCAGCCCCCTCTCTGCTATTTGAAATGGGAGGGGGGCGGGGGCCGAGCTAAGTTCTGGGACTTAGTTCCATCTCCTTCCCGCCCCTCCAATTGCAAATAGTGGCGAGACTGTGGCGAGGGGGGCGGGAGCTCGGTGCACTGCTCCCGGCTCTTCCAGCCTCCTCCCCCTGCAGAGAGGGACACCGTATATCGGCAGGGCGTGATATGCGGTCGTCTGAATAAGCCCTAAAGCTGGGTTCACACAGGGCGGATTTGCCGCGGAAATCCTTTCCAGAATTTCACCGCAGCAAATCCGCTTGCGCCCGCTAATCCCAGGATTAGCCAGCCATGTGGACGAAGTTTCTTAGAAATCTCGTCCACACGGGACGGCGAATCCGCAGTGGAAAAGCCGACGCTGCGGCGTGGATTTGCCGGCCGCAGCATGTTCATTTTTTTCTTCTTCTGCTGCGGCCGTGCTCTCCTCTATGGGAGCGTCGGCCGCTTCAAAACCCGCGGCTAAGTGCCGCGGGTTTTGAAGCAGCGCTTTTCCCGTTGCAAATCTTGCGTGAGATTTCCAACGGGATTCCGGCATGTGAGAACCCAGCCTAATTCTTGGACAGTCATCTATGTAATGACACCCTAAGGCCAGTTTCACACGGGCGATAAAATCGCATGAAAACGCAGAATTATGAAACCCATGCTTTTCAATGGTTTCCTTCACATTTGCAATGTTTTCACTCATGCGGTGAAAAAATAAAATCGTGGCATGTCTAATCTTTCTGCATTTTGCTCTTTTTTATTGCCTATGTTTCCCTATGGAGCCGTTTTATCGCATTGCAACGCACGAACTTGCAATTTTTGTTTGATACGTTTTTAATATCAGAAAGTTCTATTGTCTTTCTCATGAGAAAATTGCGGCAAAATCACATGAAAAAAAAAAGCTAGAGAAATTCGCAAGCAGCAGCTATGTTTTTGCAAGAAAAAGCAGCACTGATGCTCATAAATCGTGTGAACAAAGACGCAAGTTTGCAGCGATTTTCTCGTGACGATATTGCGATCGTCCAGGTGAAACTACCCTTGAGGTCCTTTTATGCAAGATTACTGTCGGGTGCTGCAGTGCCGGACAGCAGTACAAGCGTCAGTCGTGCTTTCACCTAGGAGCAGGGATCGTTCAGTGAATGGAGATGTAGTGAAACACATCCATCCACAGTAAAGAGCCCATTCAGCTGTTTCCCTAATTCCCAACCACCCCCAGCGACATCTGGGCTGTGTGGAGCAGCTCACAAGATAAGTGCAGGTCCCAGGAATGGAATCTGCATCTATCAGACTTTTATGGCACATCCTGTGGATATACCATGAAAGTCCAGACGGGAATATGCCATTAATATAGAATAATATAGGTTTTTATTTTGAAGTCAAAGTTGTAGTCAGTACATTTCCAGTTGGGAATGTACTTGCATTTGCTGGGAGCAGGGAGATTTTAAATCGGCCCTGGGAATTGAGGGCTTATTTACACAGGCGTCAGCGTTTTTACATTCGCCCACTGTTGACATAAAAAACGTTTGTGCGCCCGTTCAGACAGCTCGGGCTGTCAGGCAGAGGCAAACAGTTTAGCTCTGCTAAACGGTTTCTCCCTTCCCCTGCTCTCTACAAGGGGAGGAGGCGGGATGGGACGGAAGCTAGTGTGCTAAGCTCCCGCCTCCTCTCCGCCCCTTATCGTCAGCTAGCAATGGGAGGGGGCGGGACGGGAGCTCAGCAACTAGCTTCCGCCCCTTCCAATTGCAAACAGCCGGCGAGCAGAAGGAGGAGGGAGTTTAGCAGTCACGTTGCAAACTCCCTCCCACCTCCCGCCTCCAACAGCTGTCTATGAAGCCGCTGACGTATTGCAGCCAGAAAGATAGTTCCAGGACTATCTTTCCTGGCTGGGGTAAAATCGCCCGTGTGATCTGATGCATTGGAATCGAATGCATTGGATGGTAGCGTATATCCGCCGTCCGTAAAAACGGCGGCTGATATGCGCTCGTGTGAATCAAAGCCTAAAGCCCAGCAAGCCAGGATGTAAAAACACTTAATAGGCCGGTGACTAAGAAGTTAATTGATGCAAGAGTCAAGCAGAAACTGGTTTTCATGAGTGCACGTAGCAGAATATCACCACCCACATAGTAGCCAGGGTATAAATTCAATACTTGACACATCCTTTAAATAAAGTAGCACTGACAGTGCATTAGTACAATACTTGATGTGCGCTTACAAATCCTCTACACAAAGCAGTCCACGGGCTCTGACTGCAGTTCAACTGTAGTAACCTCTAGTCCCTTCCTAGAAAGGAAAAGTCAGGAGAAAATTATCAGGAGAGCACAAGATGAGGAAGAGCAGTGGAAAAGAATGAGCTAAGCCCGGTGACCTTAAGAACTCTTACAGGAAATGTATTTCATTGTTTTATGGTGACTTAACCCCTAAAAATCGCATCCACTGCAGGAAAAGACAAAGAAACTTCCTGATTACAATTTATTACGTAAAGAACATTCCATAAATAAACGAAAGCGTCAGAAAACAAATGTTATTTATATAAACCTGCAAAAATATAGCTTCTAAAATAAATGCACCCGGGAGTATGGATGAAAGTACGAAACGTGCAAAAACACATGTATGTAAACAATTGTCAGAAGTGACCAATGCTTCGTTTATGTGTTTATGAACTGAAACAAGAGAGAACAGCAAGTAACATCCACTGAGAGCGTCACTGTAATAGTACTAGCAGGGAACTGTATCAGAATGCTGAACACGCAGCCAACATATAGTAATGGCAAGATACGGGCAGCAAATAAGGGCATTATCCAAGGAATGGCAGCATACAAAGCCAACGGGCGCTCACGATGCAGTAAGAGCGTCAGCTTGGTTTGTCTGGTGGACCCATCCCATGTATTGCACAGGAAGTCTACGGGTGGCTGCCATGTTCTGGAGATAACCTTCGTGGGGGACTCACAATCAGTTCACAGGGGCTGGCTCCATTTTCAGAGGTTGGTCATGGTGAGAATACCCCTATAATGCTACCTTGTAACCCCAGAGCAAGCATGACATTCACAGCACTGCGGCAGTTAAGAGGCCAGGAATGAAGCACAAACGGATCCACATTAACCTTTTAAGGACCAGACACTTTTTAGGGATTTTACCCATGTGGTGGTTTTACTGCCCTATTTTTTTTCCTTCAGCTACCAATTTTTCCCCCCGTAACATATAGGGATATTTTTTTTATATCTTTTTCACTGACTCTTTTTTCCATTTTCTAGTTTTGGAAGATTTTTTTAACATTTAGGCCTTAGTCAGACGGGCGTTTTTAGCCGCGATTTGTGCATGCGCATGCGTCCGGCGATTTTTTAAATCCATTGCTTTGCAATGGTATCGGACACATGAGCGCTTTTTATGCGCTCGTCCGATAAATTATAGAACAAAAAATCGCAGATCGCACCTATCTGCGATCTGCGATTCCTGTTCTCTTCACTATATGCGCTCAATGGGGCCGGCGGCAGCAGCGCCGACCCCATTGAGAACATATAGAAGACAAATCATTCTTCTCTGCCACAGCTGTGACAGCTGTGGCAGAGAAGAACGATGTTTGCCCATTGAATTCAATGGAGCCGGCAATACAGCCGACTCCATTGAAAGCAATGGGCTGCCGGCGTGCACGGGATGAATTGTCGGGAAGGGGTTAAATATATAAGCCCTTCCCTGCAATTCATCCAGAAAAGTGTTAAAATAAAAAATATATACATACTCACCTGCTCCCGACAGCCGGAGTTCCGCGCGGCCGGCCTGCAGTGGGTGTGAAGGGGGTGTGAGTCAGGCCTGCCCCCTGATTGGCTCAGCGCTGAGTCAATCAGGGGGCAGGTCTGACTCACACCCCCTTCACACCCACTGCAGGCCGGCCGCGCGGAACTCCGGCTGCCGGGAGCAGGTGAGTATGTATATATTTTTTATTTTAACACTTTTCTGGATGAATTGCAGGGAAGGGCTTATATATTTAGGCCCTTACCGACAATTCATCCCACACTCGCCCGCAGCGCATTGCTTTCAATGGAGTCGGCTGTATTGCCGGCTCCATTGAATGCAATGCGCTGGACAGCTCCAGCCCGTTTCTAATGAAATGCGGCTAGGAGCAGATTTTCAGGCGATTTTCGGGCATCGGTCACGAGATTTGCGGATGTGCATCCGTCAAGCGATCCGCAAATCGCACGAAAAAACGCCCGTCTGACTAAGGCCTTATAATTGTTTGTTTTTTTAAGTACAGTACAGATGATGAGAAAAGAAAGCAGGTACGGGCGGACGCCGCTGCTTCCAAGGCCGGATTCCGCATGCACCTTGCGATATCCCTGCATGCGGAATCCGACCCACCCGAGTGCAGGCGTCCTTATGGAACTATTTTTGTTTTACCATCAATGTCCCACATAATGTCATGTAAGACCTCTGGGCGTCAGTCACATGGTCTTTTTGTTTTATTTTTATACACTTTCCCACTGAAGCTGGGGCATCCATAGGAGCCCCAGTTACAGAGGAAAACATCCCCCTCTAGTGGCAGCAATCACTGGCAGTGCTGATCAGGATCTCCGAGGACCCCGCAGCTCTATTGTAACAGGGGGGACCCCGCGGTCACGTGACCGCCGGCTCGTGTAGTGGAAGAAACACTTCCACGTTCACTCTTTAGTACATAGCGCTCATTGAGTGCTATGTACTAGGGAAAAGAGAAGATGATGACTGTGTCCCTTTAAGGTACGTTCATGTTTAGGCTGGGTTCACACGAGACGGATTTTCCGCAGAAATTCGGAATTTCTGTGCCGCAAATCCGCCCGTGGCTGTTAATCCCAAGATTAGCCAGACATGTGGATGAGATTTTGCAAAAATCTCATCCACACGGAGCGGTCAATCTGTCGCGGCAAAGCTGGGCGGAACCGGCGATGCGGAGCGGAATTGACAGCTGCAGCATGTCAATTTTTTTTCCGTTGGGGGTATTGTTTGTTCGCTGCGGTTTTCTACCAGGGTGAGATCTGTAGAAGAGCTCATTCACATATTTTGGTCTGCGACTACGCAGCCTATTCACGAGCCGCAATACGCTGATTACGTGCGTATTCTGCCTATCTGCGGTTTTTCATGCACAGAAATATGAAGTGTATTTACGCGCAAAAGGAAAACGCAATAAAATCCCACTGATTTATCGTGTAAATGCGCAGCGAATACGCAGGTTTCCTGCGTATTTACACAAGCCCATTGATTTCATTGGCTATTTTGGTGATATGCACCAAAATAAGTGTATAAAGCTAATTTCACACGGCCCGATATCGCGCTCGCCAACATGCGATGTCCCTGCAGATGTGAGGCGTGTTGTGTTAAAACCGTTTTGCATCACTTCAGGGAAGTAGCGATCCTCCGCTGCGGCGTTAGTACCGCGGAGTTCCTATTGTTGCCTTGTATCCCATTGTACTCGCGGGCACCTCGCACGCCGCGCCGGTCCCACTGAAAAAAATGGACGATGCACGGTGTTCCAAAGGAATGCCCAAAGATGGGACATGTCGGGTAAGACCCCATTCCAAAAAATGGGGTTCATATTCGTACATTTTCTCGGCTGCGTAAAAACGGCCTGAAGCTGTATTGTTTTTTTAAATGACCGAAAATTGCGTGAAGAAGATGCCGCTGCGATTCAACCCCGTGAAAACAATAGGTTCTGTTCGCCGTGTGTTTATGTCATGTGACTGCGCCCTGAAGAGAAACTTCAGGCTGATATCTCTCGCCAACGTGCGCCTTTCATGCGGATGTGCGGCGTTTTTTATTCAAAAACTCGCATCGCTTCTGTGTATTTGTGATCGCCAGGCGCGTATTTCACGCACATCATACTTTCCCATTGATTTCAATGTGCATGCCGGCTCGATATTTCACATCACACGGCGTACGAGCGCCCCGCCATATCTTTTAAGATCTCGTAGAAAGCGACGGGCGCGGCGTTCCGCCAGACGATAGAACACGGCGCTCACGGGAATAAGTCCATCCAAAAGAACGAAGCTCATATTAGCGCGCGTCTCGCAGCGAGGGTCTCGCCGGTGTAAATGTAGCCTGAATGTGCAGCCAGATCTGTTTCCCTCACGCAGCAGTTTGGGTCAAAATGTTGTGTTTTTGGTCGCATTTTTATACAAAAAAAAAAACACGTCACGGCCAGAAATTAACTGAAGGTCAATGAGAAATTATAAAATGTCGTACTGATAATTTTGGGGCCTTTTTTCCTCACTTTTGGTGTCTTTTTGTGTCCATTTTTTGTAGACGGGGGGGGGGCTCTAATAGAAGGGGCGCTGCAAAAATGGTTCCCAGAAAAAAAGCTTGGGAACAATGGCTGATAGTCATGGCGTCCTCTGCAGCGGCCCCACCGTTACAACAAGCTACGGCGGCTGCTTATACTGGGACTGCAGCGCCGTCCGCAGGAGCCGAGAGGTGAGCCACTACCTCATCACCTCACAGCCGCCAGCTCACCGCTACCTGAGCGCGGGGCGGGACACGTGACAGAGTGGGCGGGGCCTCCCGGGAGTAGGGGAGCGCTGCACACAGGGCACGGGAGGATTACAGCACCGGAGACGGGACTAATACCATGGACGTGCACCGGCTGCCAACACTTCTGCTCTGCTCCCTGTGTGCGGGCTGGACGTGCGGCTCTGCCTACACTGATCCAGGTAATGGGACTGTAAGGGAGCGGAGTCATTCCTGGGTGTATCGTTACAGCAACTGGTCTGCAAGTAGGGTCTGCGAAGAACTAATTATTCCAATAGACGTCCATACACTAATGTGTGTGTATATATATATATATGAGAGGTATCCATCTCTGCCAGCAGTAAAGCAAACCTTTTATGATTTCTGTTCCTTTTGGCAGCATACAGATGTGCTTCGGGTCACTCGTTTGCACCTCCTGTCATTACAGGCAGTGATTATATGACAAGTATATCGCTATCAGTGTTACTTCATATTGACCATGTTGTAATTCTATGTGTATCTTAGGCTACAGCACACACATTATACGGTATATATATATATATATATATATATATATATATATATATAATCTGCATGGAGTCCAGTTAAATAAAAAAAAAAAAAAAAAAAAAAAGACTCCACATGAAGTGTATATGGACCCCTATATACGGACCCGTATTATTCTATGTGGTGACACACACCGTAGAGTTTTGTTCATGCAGATATGGACTGTGTGAAAAAAAAACCTAATTACATGAACTATTTGATTTATGGTTGAAACTTGGCCATTAAAGTTAATGGGGATAGAAAAAAAGTGCCGCACTCACATGCCGGCCGTCAGCTGTCTGTTTTTCTTGCAAGATGCAGAAAAAAAGGATTGGGTCTGCTTTGTTTTTGATGTGAAAAATGTTACGTGGACTGCGTCCGGACGGCAAAAGCAGGTGTTACGCAAACAGCATCTGGACGGCGCACGTGTGATTTTTTTTTTTTTTTTTTTTTTTTTTTTTTTTTTTTTTAAATTTATTTATTTATTTTTTTAATTTAATTAATTTATTTTTTCTCTTTCCCCCCCCTCCGCCAATTTTTTTTTTATAAACATAACATGGACCATTTTACCACAAGTATGTACCTACCCTTAGGGCTCCAATACGCAGAGTATAGTACCCAGGAAAAAAGAACACGTGTGGAACTAATTAGCCACGTGAAGCGATGTGCTTTGTTTGCCGCGCACATAAGAACATGTTCTGTATGGAAAAAATACGCCAATATGCGTGAAAAAAAAAATCTGCAAAAACGCAGCACTGGTGGTCGCACCTACGTGAAGGAGCCCTTATACATATATTCTGCCCTGTAAAGAGCTAATAAACACTACTTACATAGTACTCAATGACATGGCCTTCACCTGAGTGTATATGACTGCAGCATATACAGTATATACTGCTGCAGTAACACACCTCCCATTAGCTCCCTGCTGAGTTACAGAATGTGAGAGCTATGTCCCATCTGGTTTCTCTCCCGATCCGTCCCTTTACATATCGATATTCTTTCTACTTTTAGCTATTTTTCTATAGAGATTTCCAGCTGTTTGGCCTCCAACAATCTATTTACAGCATAGACATGAAATGTTACAATGTAACTACATGGAGGTATGTATCTCTTGCACTAGTTCTGAGTTATAGCCTGTAATTACACTCCAGAGCTGTAATCACAATTATGTTAATTGCTATGGGAAATGGTTAAAAGTTTGGTAAACGGACATAAATGTACATTATACACACCTCTTTATGGTAAACTGATTGCATATGCACAAAATAAAATCTGAGATGGGGGGGGGGGGCTGTTTATCGTCTAGTCCATTCGATATTTTCGCACAGTTGTGGTTGACTCGCGCTGAAAGTGATACCGATTGAAAACATACAGTAATAGATTTCCTAGAAATTAATATTGTTAGATTTTCTTTTTGCAGCTACTAAACTGTTCCCATAATCATCTGTAACACTTTTTATTTATTTATTTATTTTTTGTTATGCACTTGCCACTTTTTTAAAAGAAGGTGTGGTTTAGCCAGAAGGCAC
Organism: Eleutherodactylus coqui; assembly: GCF_035609145.1. NCBI lineage: Eukaryota > Metazoa > Chordata > Amphibia > Anura > Eleutherodactylidae > Eleutherodactylus > Eleutherodactylus coqui. The sequence goes on along the minus strand of NC_089846.1, from coordinate 132,103,411 downwards.
CCGGCCTCCTGAGAGATTTGCTACAATTTATCTTTCTGGCACGCCAAATATGTCCACATTTCTTAAGTGGCATGCATCTTCTTCTAGTGCAGTACTACTAAGGACTGACACGGAGCTGCCATCCTTTAGTAAATGTCCTCCAATATCGATACTTTTAGGGCCGTCCATGTATCACTTCTCCTATCCGGTCAGCACTACACGTTTCCTGAGTACAGACTTGAATTTAGAAACACTGAAACATTCCAGGATCCGTCTTTTCTGGATGAGTTGTTTTTCAGCACTTGTCAAACAGCTGTGGTGTCTCGGGCCAAACACTGTAAAGGTTCGCTTTGAAGGTACAACCATATAGGGCGGCAATGATTTGACCGTGATGCGACCAAAAACCGCAGCTGCTGCAGTGTTTAAATGGCCATATTTAGCCATCAATTTACACCTGTGCTACAATGTGGGCTCTTGAATAAGGACACCAGGACAGCCATTGTTTCTTTACCTGTGGCAGTTTTGTTACATCTCCTTTTCAGCAGGTCCAACGTGACTCAGGTACTGCGCTCCCCAGAAACCGGCACAATCTCTGTCCTCTTCTGGCGTGTTAATCTCACAGCCATATCTACGTCCGCAACACGGAGAAAATGGCAGAAATAGTTATGCCCCGTTTTATCATAGATTTGGATTCTTCTTCAGATCCTCATATCTGATACATGTGTCACATGTAATGTGCAGTTTTCCCTTTTTTTTTTTTTTTTACTTTTCCCACTTTGTCGCGTAGCAGCATTGTGTATAAATGCCACACATACACAATAGGGCTCAATTGCGCATAATGTGGTATATTAGAACATGTATTTTGTTTAATGCGCGTATTATACGCAATGTGTATTTGCAAGTGTGAGTGGATCAATGAAAATCAATATATTTTCATTGACTCCACTCACCGCGTATTATTCACGCGTACTGCGCCATAACCATACGCTCATGTGAGCCTGCCCCAAGTCTGTTTGAGGTATTACTTATGCAGTCTGACTCACAAGCACGTTGGGTGTCCATTCTCTCTTCCCTACTCCTTTCTCTGACTGTGACAAGCTTCTCTCCGTTCAACTAACGGTCAACCAATCTGGGAGTGTAGCTTCATGGGCAGGATAGATAGTCTGTACAATATCTCATGCTATGACTGTCACTTGCTGCACTTAGGAGAAAAAAAAGCTACTTTCTCGTTGATATCGTTGTCCTTGTAAGATGGGCTCGTATGCTCCCACAGTCTCCAATGTTTGTTGGTGATCCAACTCCGCAAAAGGGACCTTTCTGCAAAACTGGTGCCCCTTGATTTGTGTTTTCTGGGACTGGGTTCTGGAGTTAAGGTCCATTTACACAAAAAGATGATCGTTCAAAATTCGGTCAAACAACAGTTTGAGGGATCACTTTGCATAAACTCTTATGTAGCCAATTAGCTACCTAAGAGTTCTTTAGCATGTAACTGAGAGCTCCTGCTGTATGCAGATGACAGTAGGAGAGCTGTTATCTGCATACAGCTGCTTTGTTCTCAGAGCTGTCAGCGGTATCCTGCTGAGAACTCTGAGTGGGATAGCAGCTGAGAGAATACTATCAGCGCTATCCTGCTGAGAACTTAGTGTGTGGCGCTGATAAGGCTCATGGCTGACTTCTGGCTGGCTTGAATACAGAGATGAACGAATAGTGCACGATGGGCAGGAGTTTAGATACAGCGATTATCGCTCAAAAGATGGCTTTTGAGCGATAATCGTTGTGCCTAAGTGGACCTTTACACTCCTTCATTAGCACTCTTATCTTTCTCCTTGGATTGTCTGGCTCAGATACAGCGCTTTCTCTTTAGGCCCATTTAGATACAACGATTATCGCTCAAAAGCCATCTTTTGAGCAATAATCATTGTGTTTAACTGCACTGAGATCATGCAGTGTTCGTTAACAAGTCACTGATCGTTCTCTTTTTTTTTTTTTTAGCATGCAGCAAGACAAGGATCAGCCTTATCAGGAATTAACAGCGGGATACAGCTGATACTATTGTTTTAGCTGTATCTCGCTCTCTCCAGGAACACAGGTGGGGTATGAAGAGCACAGTGCTCCAGCTGTGTTCTTACTCCGGATGGAGCGCACAGCTGTATACCAGCTGAGCCGTCTGTGAAAAACTGGGGTATGAAGAACACAGCAGTCCAGCTGTATTCTATATACCCCGCTCAAAGCGCTCGGCTGTATAACTGCTGAGTGCTTCGAACAGAGAACAGCTGGATGCAGAAGACTAGGAACCCGCTTGTCTTCTGCATCCCCCACGAGGATCGTTTAAGCGATCACGTTTGTTTCCAGATTGCGGCTCAAGCTTATGGTTCCCCAACACTGGAGATCAATAAAGCTCCCTCTATGACAGAGTGGACTCAGGAACTGAATAACATTAATCACATGCAGAAGCCTTGGATCTCATTATGTTCCTTTGATGCCTTTTTGGCCATTTTGTAACCCTTTACCCTCCCCTTATTTTCTTTTTTTCCTCTTTATTCTTCTTTCTACTTTGAGCTTGGTTCTGGTTGTTTTGTGGGAGTTCCTACTCTGTTACCGGTATTACTTCTACATAGGCTCTACTCCTTTTTGGAAGCCCCTTTTCTGCTTTCTACGTTCGCCAAGGTAGAATTGGATTTGTTTTTACTATTCTTTTTATGGGCCCCTTGTCTGTTATATTTTATAACATTCCCCATTCTCTCTCTGTTACATGTTAACCACATGTAATTGGGTTCAGGCAGTTATTGTGGCGTGTCTACTTTGGTGCTGAATTGTATGTCATTGCTCTTTTCGATACGTTGTTACACTTGATTACACATAATAAGGTTTTCAAACAACAGGCATGATGGTCGTTAGTGGAAGTCACATTTAAAGATTGTAGTCCTCTTGGGAGACCTCAACGTCACAAAGATATTACTGAAAATAGAGCCGATCTGAAGACTTACTACAAAAATAGTGAAAAGTCTCCTCCAGCACAAAATTTATCAGAACAGACGAACTGGATATTTCAACTTAACTTTAAGCATACTATAGCTACAAGTCTAGACTACTAGTAGCCAAATTACTGTGAAAAATATGGTCTTCCCATGAGCAGCGCTGAAAGGAATACAGAGATCTCATAGTTTGAGTCTGGCTGTATCCATGAACAGAGCCCTCCTTCCACCTGCCTCTCAGAATGGTGATTGACAGGCTGCTATGTGTAATGCATATGTCCACCACTGTCACGAGCAACAGGGTGACTTTATATAGGGCAGCATATTAACCCTTTCCAATCCACTGTCTAACCTCTAAAGACATTACGATTTAAGGCTGTACAGCTCCGATGTTGGAAGACGTCCGTCGGGGTTCTTTTACTGTATACTGCCAGCCTCTCTGCTGTTGGAGCCTATCCAACGTGTCACCTCATGCAGTACTGGCTTTAGCCAGCAGATAGCGCCATTGTATAATGGCAGAAAAAGAGAACCCCCCCCCCCCCTAGGGAAACCAGGATACAAATTGGATTGGAAAGGGTTAAGCTGATGGGTCCACTTTAACCATTTTATGGATTACGATGAGCTGAAGAATAAACGTGGTTTGTCCTGCAGTATGTATGAGGGATCTATTTCTAATGGCTGTAGTTCCCTGAATATCTTGACTAAAACCCTGGTTCTGGTCTTGCCTAGAGTCATAGATTCCAGAACAGCTATTGTACCTGCAGTCTAACTGGTTTTGGAGCAGATTAAGTGGAAGCTTACTTGCCGCTCTCATTTGAGCCTGTCTGCAGGAGAAGAGTAGTGTCCAGTGATGGATGTGCAGTCAGTATGTAGAGACACAAATCCTTCTTTCTGACTGTAGATCATCCTAGCGGATGGATGACATGCACTTTTATTCATATTATCAATTTTGAGAACATACTTGGGGATCGATCACTGAGCTTTGTCATTGGCTGCAGCAGCCTGTGATGTGCCTTATTGAAGCTACTGTAAGCAGTAAGCAGGATGTCAGAGTGGAGACTGAAAGCTGTCCGTAGGGAATATGAGGGAGGTGAGTATGAGCTTGTTAGTTTTTTTTTTTTTTTAATAGAATGCTGATAGAAATGCAGTATAATGCAATAGTACAGTACTGCAGTATACTGTATAAGTGAACAAGTCTCTATGGGAAATAAAGGATTAAAAAAACCTACAATTAAGTGAATTACTTTTTTTACTTTAAAAAATAAAATGAAAGGTAGGGGGCATTCAGACGATCATCTATCGGCTGGGTTTTCACGCCCAGCCGATATACGTCGTCCCTCTCTGCAGGGGAAAGAAGCTGGAAGAGACGGGAGCAGTGTACTGAGCTCTCGCCTCCTCTCCACCCCCTCCCATTGCAAATAGTGGTGAGGGGCGGAGCTATGTCTGGGAACTTAGCTCCGCCCCCCTCCCACTGCAAATAGTGGCAAGGGATAGAGGGGATGCCGGAGCTCAGTGCACTGCTCTTCCAGCTTTTTCCCCCTGCAGAGAGGGACGACGTATATCGGCTGGGCGTGAAAACCCGGCCGATATACGATCGTTTGAATGCACCCTTAAACAATAAAGTCATCAATCACAGATGAGATGGGAGGAGGGAGCGTGCCATTCATGAATGCCGCAGGCTCTTAGTTTACACCAAATTTCTGATGGAACTTTTGGCGTTTTTAGTGCATAATGTTTAGGCTACACCCCCTTTCATGAAACAAGCGATCGCTGCATGGGAAATGTAGTTTTAGGGTATGTCCCCATGCTGACCAGCAGGTTGGTGCTCAGAAGAGGGGTCACTGACATTGTGAGGTCAGGGGAGCGCTGTATCTGTTGAAATCAGCTGCAGATACGCTTCTGGTTTCAAGTCACAATCCGCACCGATGGATTTTGACTGTTTTGGATGCGGAAATGCTGCAGAATTTTCAGCTGCAGGCATTCTCCAGCACTTCATACCCTTACAGGATGGCCATCACATACTACATTTCTTCTGCAGCGGCTGTGACACTGTATAGCGGACTGCGGCTTTCGCTGGCCAAATTAGTTGAGTGCCCAGAAAGGGATCCTCTGTTCCATCATCTTTGAGCCCCATAATGTAGCTTATGACTGACTCCCTTTAACCCTTTCCAATCCACTGTCTGATGTCTGATGACATTATGATTTAAGGCTGTACAGCTCCGATGTTGGAAGACGGCCGTCGGGTTCACTTACTGTATATTGCCAGCCTCTCTGCTGTCGGAGCCTATCCAACGTGTCACCTCATGCAGTACTGGCTTTAGCCAGCAGATAGCGCCATTGTACAATGGCAAAAAAAGAGTAAGCCCCCTAGAAAAACAGGATACAAATTGGATTGGAAAGGGTTAAACCAGTAATGGTATGAAATACTTTCGGTTCTATCATATACCTAATCCAGGTTTAAGCAATCCTCCGTATCAATGACGGCTCTGAGCTTCTTATTTGAATAGCCCTTTGTAGCAAACGGTCTCATTTTACTCCTTTCATCAAATGACTGCAGTTTCCTCAGTACATCTTAACCCCTTAAGAACCAGACAGTTTTAAGTGATTCTACTCATGTGATTTTTTTTTTTTTTTTTAAGGTGTTAAAGGTGTTTTTATTTCAGCTACCAAAATTCTTCTTGCTGTGTTTTATTTATTTTTTGTGACATATAGGGCTATTTCTAGTCTTTTTTTCCACTGAGTGAAAGATTACATTTAAATGTGTAGTTTATTTTTAAAATCTTTATATTTACACTAAAATAAAGTGAGGAATGGGTTCCCCATTTTGTTTTGGACGTTTTGATATAATTTGTATAGCCTTGGATTACAAGGGCAGATATGGTGACTGCTAAGTTTGGCGAGGGGACACGTGCACTGTTTTTTTTTTTAAACTTTTACCTTATCGGGTCACACTGTGGGAATATCACATACCGGTTTCTGACCTTGTTTTTTTTTTTTTTTTGTGTTTTTTTTTTTTTTTTTTTTGCAGACTTGGCACATTCTCCTGTACTGAAATTGCATAGTAAAAAAAAAAAGCTTGATACCGCACTAACATATTTTACACTGCATTATAACCAGGAGTTGGGACGCCATTCTCAAAATCAGTCTATTAATTTGGACTTAAGGAACGAATTAATGACTTTTTTGCTTCCAAATGCTGAGTGTTTACACGTAAAGATAATTGTTTGAAATCCTCGTCATTTCCCTCGTTCGCTATGTAAACACTGTATATGTTTGCTCAGGTGGGCAGGTTTATATGTGAATTATCTTTGTCCGGGAGGTTTTGAATGAGGGTGCCTTTACACTGGCGAGAAACTTGCGTGATGTGAGTGATTAATATTGCAGAATTATGAAACCAATGATTTTCAATGCTTTCCTTCACATCTACGATGTTACGAGAAAAAAAAAAATCACAGCATGTCCTATCTTTCTGTGTTTTGCCCTTTTTTTTTTTTTTATTCTCCCATGTTTCCTCCTTTTTATTGTATCACAAAGCCCAAACTTACAATTTTCATTCGTTACATTTTTAACATTGAAAATTCCTTTTGACTTTCGCATTAAATCACGTGAAAAAAATCCGAGAATCGCAAGCGGCAGTGATCTCCCGCATGGGAAAAAAAGGAGACAATTATTGTGCATCCGCAGCAGAAATCCGCGTGGACATAAGGCCTTAGGGCTCAGTCACACTAGCGGGGTTTTTTTTTTATGCATGTATAGGTGCGTGAAGAAAAAAAACCACAGACTGCACGTATAAAAACAGCATTACTGAAGCTTCAGATACATTTTTTATTCGCACTTGTTGTGCGGTCACACGATCCTAAAGTTCGCACTTGAAAGCAATGGGAGAGGATGGCGATCCCCTGCTGTGGCTGTGACAGCTGCAGTAGGGGATTCCTTAGATGTGAAACCCCTGGATGCTATCACATCCAGGGTTCTCACCTTGTCAATGGGGCCGGCAGCAGCATCACCAGCCCCATTAAAATCATAGGGAGAAAATCGCACTCCTCTGCCACAGCTGTGGCAGGGAATTCCGTGATCCCTGCGGGGAGTCCCCTCATCACTAAAAACTGTGACGGCACCATTCGTCTGATTGGCTGAGCGCTTTGACCAATCAGAGGCAGCACTTCCAGGGGGCAGTGATTTTTCAATCCCCAGCTCAAAGAACATGAAGTGTCGGGGACCCCGGGAGAAGACGTGCCGGAGCCTGACAGCGCTTCTAGGTGATGTATTAATTTTTTATTTTTTTTCCTGCAGCTAGGGCTTATTTCAGGCCTTTGACAGTAGGATTTCCTATTAAAGTTGCATCAAAAAACGTGTCCTATTTTTTTTCCCGGAGTGAAAAAAAAATAAACGGGCATGTGACCGCTTTAATTGGAAAGCATTGGTTGTAATAGATCTGTTTTAAAAACGCGCCTATACATAAATTTAAAATTTGCTCCTCTTATTGAGCCCTTAAAGTTCACATCTGTAACACATTAATTGAAGTCTGTCTTTAATTTCGCATTTATTTTAAAACTTAGCCGATGGACAAATAAAGGAACTTGTTTTCCTCCCTGAACGAGGCCCACAAAGTCCATCAAACCCTGATTCATATTATTGATGCCCTACAGTACATCTTGATAATGAAAATACTGTATTACTCATCCCTGTCTGTGAAACACAAAGTAATACGTTAGTGAAGCAGGCTGTTTTAATGAATGCACAGTACATGATTAACCTACCCCGCTTCCTAGATCAGATGTCTCAACCTTATTTAGCACAGGTGCTATAGTCAAAGGTAATTAGCAATTCTCTTTCGCTTAGGGTTAAGCTGTAGTGTTGCTCTAGCCCTCTATTTAAATGCCAATGCTGATTGACTCGCTGGCACCTTCCCTGGCACCCAATAGCTGGGTCACATGGCCTGGCAATGCTATATCTACTCTGACAGTGCTGGCTGCAGTGCCAAGTGCGTGTTATATGATCCACACACAGGAGCCAATTAACTAATCAAATACTATAATTATGAACTCGGTCCAATCTTTCAGTAACGCTATGGCATGACCACTGTTATTGCCGCACAATATTATCTGTGGTTGACAACGGATGGCATGCACAAGCAGGAACATCATCCATAGTTGTCTGCCAGCACCTCAGGCTGGGGAACGGTGATCTAGGTGAGTGTTAAGCAATCACTTTATCCGGTTTACAATGTCCCGTATTCATTTTCAGGCTTTGAAGCGCGGGAACATTGGGAGCAAACAGGCTAGTCAGTATTTGGTAGTATAGGGTGGTAATATTTAGGAATATGGTCCAATATTTGGGTTTACGAAAAAATGCAGGATGGCAAATGACCTATAAACTAATGAGACTTTAGGAGAAATGGGTAGCAGCACAACTGGAAACTGCTACCAAATATGTCAAGAAGAGCAAAATAAAAGTATCCATATTACTAAATAAAATGTATGACTTTTACCCCTTCAATTGATAAACCTTTTTGCCAAGACTGATCGTCCGTATTTCTACTCTTTAATTGGCACGTTTGTTCTGTTTTTTTTTTATGCATTACACCTTTAGGGTGCGTTCACACGAGCGCATAAACGGCGCGTTTTTGCGCCCAATCGTATAAACGTGACCATCTGAGGCGTTGGTTTCGAATGTATTCGTTCACATGGGCGATTTTACGGCATGTAAAAACGGCAACCCGAAAAAAAAAAGGAACATATGCGACCGAAATACACGCCAACGCATATTCGATGGCCGAAAAGATAGTTTGCAAAGTAGGAACAAACGAAAATACGCTTTCTAGCTCTGGTCGTGATCAGCAAAAAACGTTCTCTCCGGCGAATATACGTTGCGCTCGTGTGAACTCACCCTTAGGCAAATGTACTTCTGACAAGAATGAAATCTTCTATTCTAGACTGATAGTGAACTGATTCTCATCCCCAGCCGTTGTGGTAACCGTAGAGCCGATCACTCACAGATGTAACACAGCAGTGAACACCAGATACTGGTTACTTTGTGTCTTCTACCAAATGTCCTAATTGTTTATAAGAACCATTTGTAAAGTAATCCTCAGTAACGTGTCTTCTAGTTCATTTGTAAACACTGCTTTCAAGGAGTCAATTTACATCATTGTTGTCTGATAGGACTTCACAAAGTGACAAAAAACCTCATCTTTAGGCCGCCTGCAGATGGGCGGGTCGGATCTGGCTGCGAGGATTCTCGCCGCCGGACCCAACCCGAGCGCCTGCAGAGAGCAGCGTGTACTCACCCGCGCCCCGCAGCTCCGGATCTTTCATGTGCCGGCTGCTGGGCAGCCGGCGGCAGGTGAGTGACGTTTCTGTGCGGGGCTCAGAAATAGAACATGCCGCGGTTTGTTTGCCGCGCAAGATTTCATGCGGCCAAACCACGGCCGTCTGCATAGGATTGCATTTAACGCAATCCTATGCAAGCTTCCAGCTGCGGAAATCCCGTGGGAAATCCCACCGCGGAATTTCAGCCCATCTGCAGGCAGCCTTAGCAAAGTATTACCATAGAAATATAAAATAATTGCATATAGAATACGGTAAACAGTATCTAAAATGTATATAATAGCGAAGACAAGCTCCTCATAAATACAGGGGATTCAAAGTGCAAAAGTAAAGCTGACTGATAATGAATCTGACATACAACAGCTAGAAGGACATGAAAATATAGAAGGCTTCAAGCTTTTAATGCACCTTACGCTGCTGGTGCCACTATACGTCCTAAAACAGCGCATGTCTGCTGCAATGGAGTTGATAAGAGGATATGCCAGGACACATCTGGGCAGACTTAACAATCTGCCATGACACCAATGGTGCCCACATCGAACATCTGTAAAATGCAACACAACCTTGAAGACTTCTTCTGTCTTTTCATGCCATTTTACGTCAATTCAGGTATGGAGAAATTAGCTTTACTTTTGCACCATTCTTTTTTTTGAATATCCCTGTATAAGTTGTCCTAGTATTTCATGTTGACTTCCCTTTTTGTATATTTCATTGGTAACAAATATATGGTAATTTAATTTTTTTTCCTGTGGTTGACCTTTTAATGGATCATGGACATGTGTAAGTGTTTGTGTCTTATTAAATTGCAATTCTATTCTGGTGAATGCATTTAAACTTTGAGCCAGCCACAAATGTTTCACATATCTTTCCAAAATGCTCCCCTATGGAGCTTTCTGTACAGCACTGTTAAGAAAATTGTAGATCAATGTATCAGTTAATTGTTGTTTTATTGAATTGTAGATTAGAAAGATATAGCCTGCTGCTAGTATAAGTAGTGAAGGGGTTAAACAAAACCTTTCTCTATTAGTGCATGGTACTAGTGGGACAGACTGCAGATAAGACCGTCTCCGAGACCCCTCTTGCTTTCCTTTTCACTGAATTCATACCGGTTTCATTGTATGTTATAGCTACACCTTAAAAAGTGTAACTTAGGCTGAAACTAAAATGTTTAACATATCATGTATTATTATTAATCTTGGAGGTATGTACTTTTCCTGTTATGTCGTTTATGGTATATAAACCACATACACCTTAGAATAAATTAGAAATCATCTGATACCGCAATAAGGCTGGTGTGATTTGTATTTCTCCTGGGCCCAGACTTCTACACGAAATCTGGGAGTGTCTTCTCTTTGATAAACACGTAAATTCTCCTTACAAGCACTGGGGCTGCCATCACGTTTTTGTCTAGCTATGTATCCTACCTGCCTTGAGGACTTGTAAATCAGAGTATCAGGTCTGCAAAAAAATATTGGGACTTGGTAAGTAGCTATGCATATATTTTGCTTAGTGTTCCTTAGAGCAATGCTCTAGTAAGGCTCATTGGACCTATTTTCAATGTATCATTTGTAAACTTGACATTTATGACTTTATTCTCCTTGCAGTCATTGTACTACATATGCAGATTTGAGTCAAAGTACTGTATTTGCATTCAGATTCTACTGTAATATTCCCATGGGTATCCGATAGGCCTTTCTAATCTGCACTTTAGTTAAGGACCTCTTTCCAGATAATTGGTCCTTAGGGCTCATGTCCACGGGCAAAATATGATTTAAGATCCGCAGCGGATATCCCGCATGCGGATCCGCATCCCATAGGGATGCATTGACCACCCGCGGGTAGATAAATACCCGCGGATCGTCAATAAAAGGGATTTAAAAAAAAATGGAGCATGGAAAAATCCGGACCATGCTCCATTTTCGTGCGGGTCTCCCGCGGGGACGGCTCCCGCGGGCTTCTATTGAAGCCTATGGAAGCCGTCCGGATCCGCGGGAGACCTAAAATAGGAATTTAAAGTATTTACCATCCGGCGCGGGCGGGGAAGGTCAGCTGTTCCTCACGGCCGCATCTTCCTTGCTTCGGCTCGGCGGATGTGCCCGGCGCATGCGCGCGGCACGTCGGCGACGTGCCGGCGACGTGCCGCCGGCGTCAGGAATTCATCCGCCGGCCGAAAATGAAGATCCGGCCGTGAGGAACAGCTGATCTTCTCCGCCCGCGCCGGATGGTAAATACTTTTAAATTCTTATTTTCGGCGCTCATGTCCGCGGGGCAGGAGGGACCCGCTGCAGATTCTCCATGGAGAATCTGCAGCGGATCTGATTTTCCCCGTGGACATGAGGCCTTATAGTGACATAATTTTGATTGCAGTGGTCTTCCCCTTCTGTTCATTGCAACCGTGCTACCTCTGTGACGTCATCGGACTCTCGCAATATATTATCGTGGAGAGCCTGACTGGTTGCCATGGCAACAGGATGCCAGATACCAGGGCCCTGTATTGCCTGTGCCTATGATCGCTGTAACAAGTGATAAGGCATTGAGGGGGGGAGAAGTCCTGCAATACCTTATCATAGCAATCATCGGTGCTATGGTGCAAGTCCCCCACAGGGACACAAATGATGTATAAAGCAAAAAAAAAAAGATAAAAATAATGTGCACAAAAGAAAAATAAAAGAAAAAAAACCTTTTGTGCTTTTTCTCATATTGTAAAAATAAAAAATCACACATAGTTAGTATCATCATGTCCGTGGCGATGTGTACAATAAGTTGAACATGCTTTTTGTCCTGCATGGCAAAAAAATGTAAAAAATCCCTAAAAAACTGAGGCGAAATGCTAATTTTTAAAAAATTTTAAAAAACACAAAAGATCACTCCTAAAAAACACAAGTGATCAAAAATGCCGTATGTACCCCAAAATGGTACCAATAAAAACTACAGCCCATCTTGCAAAAAATAAGCCCTCACAGAGCTTCGTCCATGGAAAAATTAAAAAGTTCTAGAACTTTGAATGCCGCAATTTCAGAAAAAAAATTCCAAAAAAGGGGCTTTATTGCAGAAATAAGTAGAAATACAAAAAAATATAAAGAATTTTGGGCTCGTTGTAACCGCACCGACCCATGTATTGCGTCATTTATGCAGCATAATTAACGCTGTAAAAAAAAACATCTGACAGAATTGATGCGTTTTCTCTCCCTGTTATCATAAAAAATAAAAGTTTTACAATATAGTCTGTGTACCCAAAAATGGCACCAATAAAAACTACAGTTCGCCACGCAAAAAACCAGGCCTTATACGTCCGCGTCGACGGAAAAATAAAAGGTTTGGCTTTTGAAAAATGGAGATGAAAATCTGCCAAAAATCGTTGCGTCCTTAAAGGGGTTGTCCCGCGGCAGCAAGTGGGTCTATACACTTCTGTATGGCCATATTAATGCACTTTGTAGTGTACATTGTGCATTAATTATGAGCCATACAGAAGTTATAAGAAGTTTTTCACTTACCTGCTCCGTTGCTAGCGTCCTCGTTTCCATGGAGGCCGTCTAATTTTCGGCGTCTAATGGCCAAATTAGACGCGCTTGCGCAGTCCGGGTCTTCTTCTTCTTTCCTCAATGGGGCCGCTCGTGCTGGATGCCGGCTCCGTGTAGCTCCGCCCCGTCACGTGCCGATTCCAGCCAATCAGGAGGCTGGAATCGGCAATGGACCGCACAGAAGCCCTGCGGTCCACCGAGGTAGAAGATCCCGGCGGCCATCTTCAGCAGGTAAGTAAGAAGTCACCGGAGCGCGGGGATTCAGGTAAGCACTCTCCGGTGTTCTTTTTTTAACCCCTGCATCGGGGTTGTCTCGCGCCGAACGGGGGGGGGGGGGGGGGGTTGAAAAAAAAACAAAAAACGTTTCGGCGCGGGACAACCCCTTTAAGCCCAAAATAGGCCGTGTCATTAAGGGGTTAAATGAACAGGTTTCAAGAAATCTGTCAGTATAAATATTTTCCCAGTCTGTACTTCCCCTCCATCTTTAAACTTGAACAGTATAGAACGGACTTCCTTTGCAGGTTATAATTTTCTATTGTATTGTGCATTTGGCCATGGTTATATCCATTCAGACTCATATGACTCTTCACTAGAGATGAGCGAGCCGGTGGGGGAGAGCAAGGGGGAACGGGGGAGGGGGGGGATCACCCTCCGCTCACTCCCGCAACACACCGCTCACCCCCGCCGGCACCCGAAACTTTTCTCCCGAGCGGGCAGGTACTTGCTAAGGACAATACTCGCGTGAGTATGCTCGCTCATCTCTATTCTTCACTGATGACTTGTTTTGCCTGACTTTTGGCATTCCCTCTTTAGTCAGGAGTCCATTTATGTGTCTGTCCTGAAGTCTTTACAGGAGAAGCCCCAAGATAGTCAGTCCATGGACTCTCCCAGCGGTTCTACCATTCTTCTTTTCAGTTGAGGGACAGAAAGAAAACTCCTGACTCCTCCTGTGTTGTGCCGGGGGTCTGGACTGTAGGTGATTAGTGGGTATCGGTGAGCTCTTCCTAGAACGTTCCCGTCGCTGTACTAAACCACATTCAATGTTGCTGCTTTCTGCTCATTTATTTGCTGTTTTTAGTGTAAGTTTCCAACTCTCCATTCCTTGTTCTGTACATATTGCTGAGATATCTTGCGTTTTGTATCTCCTGGTGACGGTCATCCACAATTCAATCTGTACAACATGTTTTGTCTTTCGTCTATGTATCCTATGATATTGCCTTGATATTTCCTTACTGACTGTTTTCAGCAACGTTTGCCTTGAAAATTAAAAATTAACTTACGGTATTAACAGTGCAAACATCATGAAGGAAGAACAAGACCTAGTAGTCTCAATGTAGCCCTATTCACACTAATTTCATGATTGGAGCTTGGATGTAAAGTAGACATCTGACCTCTGAAGTACAGAAAAAAAAGAAGTGATACATTTTCTGTAGATCAGTTTGTGTGAATCGTCAATAGAATGGAAATTGAGCTATCCGAATGATGCTGAAAAACGTCTGGTCATCGGGGCTCAGTATTTCAAAAACTGCCAATGTTGTGGGATTTTCTATAGCAATGGTGGCAAGAGTATACAGAGAATGGGGCGATAGACGAACAACATCCAACAGGGGATCCTGTAAGCGTAAACAACTCATCAAGGTAACGGGTTAGACAAGGATGTCAGTTGTTCTGATGACACAAGGGGTGCACATTGGGGCACATTACAGCGAAAAAACACCGCTGGGACTCCAACCAACCAATCCCTACTGTCATCTGCTCATGTCAGTGCCTCCCATCTAATTTGTGACCATGGGAAGAAGCAATCCTGTCTGCATGGACTAATATTTCCATGAATTTACCAAATGGTGGAAACTTCACCTCAATTGAATTGCTGCAGTTCTGTAGGCCAAAGGAGGCCCATGTGCTACCAGATAAGTTTGCCGAAATAAAGTAGCCATTCAGTGTGGATGCAACCCACCAGTGATGAGGAGTGGCAGCTGAATCCCATGTATACTGCCACTAGAGATGAGCGAGCACGCTCGGCTCAAGCAGTTACTCGTGCGAGCATCACTCATCTCGAGTAACTGCTTACCGGTCCGAGCAGGCTCGGGAGGGGGGAGTGAGATCTCCCACTGTCCACCCCCTCCCTCCCCCGAGCTTGCTCGGCCCAGTAAGCAGTTACTCGAGATGAGTAACTGCTTGATCCTAGTGTGCTCGCTCCTCTCTAACTGCCACCCAATATGGCTTTGTCAGCATACTACTCATTTCAATTACCCGATGAAAGGGCCAGTACGATCTCGAAACGAGTTGTTTCTTGTCTCCACTGCTTATTTTACACCAGAGATTAAAGGAGTTATCAGTAGCTTAACCCCTTAGTGACAGCCCATAGTGTTTTTACGTCCTGCCCAAGTGGGCCTTAATCCCTGAGGACGTAAAAACATGTGTCCTGTAGGGATTAATACCACGTGGGCTCTGAAATGTGCCTTCCATTCAGACAGAAAAGGTCTCCGACACTACAGGCTGACGGACATTCGTGTCCAATAACGCTTCATACAAAATGATCGCTAATCTGTCAGTCATTTGAAAGATTATCTTTGTGTGTAAATGGGCCTAACTGTTGCACTATACATGGAGCCCTATTCACACGATCACATTCTTTTTCAGTCATTAGTATATGTGTTTTGTTGACCAGATGTAGTCATTTATTGTACAAATTATCACATCAACTGGAAAACTGATGGAAAAGGACAGACTTGAGTGAGGGCTTGATTTATTTATTTTCTTCTACTCTTGGGCTGGCTGTTCATAGGCGAAGCCGTATCCCGCAGCAAAGCTCCACCGCGGGAGCTGCCGGCGAATCTCCGCCGGTCAGCCCTATCTAATAGATAGGCGGACCACGGAGAATCGCAATGATTCTCTGCTCGTGGACAGGTGCTGGTGCTTTTCATAGCAAGATGATGGTGTTTAGCCTTCGCAGTTCGCTTTGTAGATAAATGGAAAATTAAGTCGCAACAATGCTAAAAACACGAACTCCACTTTGTATGCTTGTCTCCTAAAAGAGATGGATAAAGAACGTCCCAAAGACTGGCTATAAAACAGTGAAAGGACTCAAGATCAAAAATTATTACAAAGGACTTAAAAAAAAAACTTTACTTTAATCTGCATAGTCTAGAACAGTGATGGCGAACCTTTAGAGACCGAGTGCCCAAACTGCAACCCAAAACCCACCTATTTATTGCAAGGTGCCAGCACATTAGGGGGCGGGGCTTATCATAACGTATGACTTTACCCCTGTCGTCCTAAAAAGGACAGGGCCGCTTCAAAATAGACTGTGTGCAGATTTTGACTGCTTTTTGTATATGGAAATTCTGCAGCATTTTCACATCCAAAAAGCAGTCAAAATCTGCACACTGTCTATTTTGAAATGGCCTTGCCATCCCACGGCGGCCCCAGTGCTAACGATGACATCCCAGAAAGGGGGGGGGGGGGCGTGGAGAGGAGGGGCGCTCCCCCCTCTGCTTCACCCTCCCCCACTCACAGTTGTGGTGCGCTTTCCTCCTCTGCCACTGCAGCTCCCAGGGTCGGCGCTGTCCTCTGTCCTGGCGCTCCGAGCCTCACTGCTGTCCTGTATGCCAGGGCCGATGGGCATGCACTGCGCTGTCTGTGATATAAACCTTTAACTTTGTTTAACGGTTTGAATAAGGTTCAAGAGGGAAGAAAGTAACAAAAGAGAAAGCGGCACAATGTGACATTAGTTCAGCGGGAGCTCAGAAACCATATCAGATTATTATTTTAATGAGTGGTAGATGCTTAGTGCAAACTGCCAGCAGATTTCGTTGGAAAATAATCAGTTACCGTAGTTCAATTTAAAGGGGTAATCCAGGGACAATATCTTTTTGTAAACCTACTAATGATGCTGTAAAAACAAAACAAAAAAATGCCGTGCACACTTCCTCTGCTGCTCCCATTCTGCCAGGATCCAGCCCCTCACTGGTCTTTACTTCCGGTAGCAGCAAGCTAGCGAAGACCTTATTGCCACATGTCCCATTGTCAAAATATCATCGCTCTTCAGCCAAAAGGTCAGCGAGAGAACAGGATCATCGGGGAAGGAGAGTTTGGCTTCTTTTTCTATTGTTTTTTTTTTTCGGGAGCAGGTTTCCAAAACTGTTTTTGTCCCTGGCTAACCCCTTTAGGCTAAACGCCCACAAATTGATTTGTACCGCGGCGGAATTCCGCAGCTATTAGGTTCTATTGAACCTAATAGCTTTACTGCCAGCCAATGCTGACATGTGGAATTTTACTGCGGATTTCCGCAGCGGGAAATAAATCGCGGCGTGTTCTATTTCCAACAGATTTATGCCGCGGGAGGTCTCCATTAATATAGTAGTAATGGAGACCACGGAAAATGCACGTTTTCCCGCGATCACCAGCGAGCGTGTTTTGTTTACTACCATGGTACACCGCAACGGCCGTGGGCATGAGGCCTGAAGCATGTATTTATCCTAGGATGATGATGATAAATAAGTAATATAAGAGCAGACCAGATGGACCATGTGAACGGTTTCTCCCATCAATACTGTATATAGTCACCGTAACAGATGCCAATGTGGTATCCTACTGAGGTTAAACCAGTCACTGAATCGTCTATCAAGTCTAGAAACACATGTATTTTGGGTACTGAAATGAAATGGTTTGTCAGTGCGGTTTGCATGAAAATCGCTTTGTGGTTCACACCTTCTATACTTAGTTATTTTAGGATTATTGAAAACAGTCATTTCTGCATTCTTTACTGTTCTGTCAAGCCAAAGAACTGTAATTATGTTGCTGCAGCATGAGGAGGAATATTTTATTTTTACAGGTCTGCTCTTGCAGGTGAGCGTTTGTTAGTGTGTTACAGTAGGTTAAAGGGGTTGTCCCACTTCTATCTGCTTTTTATTTATTTTTGTTCTGTCTTGTTTTCTGTGGGAAGCTGACAGCTCCATACATTGCAGAGTGGCATGGGTTGGTACTGCAGGTTGAGACCTATTCGCTCAATAGGACTGCAGTACCAGCGAAGGCCACTGCACAGTGTACAGAGCTGTCTGTTTCTTGTTGCAAGATTGCTTACAAGTAGGACAACTCCTTTTTAAGAGATAAGGGCAGCTCTTGTATTGCCCCTTTCCAATCCACTGCCTGACCTTGTCAGACATTCAGATCTCCCCACATAGCTCTGATGTCAGGCAAGGTCCGACATATGCCTAACACTAGGCAGAGACAGCTCTACAATGTCTGAGGCTATTCTGTGTATCTATATTACACTAAGAAGGACAGCGCAGCTCTGCAATGCTGGCTGCATAGTGTAATATAGATATGCAGAACAGCCTTTGACATCGGAGCTGTGCCGTCCTCTATACTCTATTAATTTTATAATTGGCATAATTAAGCCTGGTTTAGACACAATTATCGCTCAAAACAACTTTTGAGCGATAATCGTTGTGCGCTTTTACAGCGCAAGGTGATCGCTCAAACGTTGAGCGGTCACCTTGCGCTCCGAGCGGGGGATGCAGAAGACAAGCGGGGCCGCTTGTCTTCTGCATCCAGCTGTTATACAGCTGACCGCTCCGAGCGGAGTATGGAGAACACAGCTGGACCGCTCTGTTCTTCATACCCCACCTGTCTTCAGGGAGCGGGATACAGCTGAAACAATAGTATCAGCTGTATCCCGCTGTGAAT
This sequence comes from Eleutherodactylus coqui, assembly GCF_035609145.1. Lineage (NCBI taxonomy): Eukaryota > Metazoa > Chordata > Amphibia > Anura > Eleutherodactylidae > Eleutherodactylus > Eleutherodactylus coqui. The sequence continues at coordinate 132,084,916 of NC_089846.1, read as the reverse complement.
CCCTGATAAGGCTGATAGTTGTCTTTCAGCATGCTGAAGGATCAGCGACGGCTTAACGAAAACTGCAGGATGTCAGTGCAGTTACACACGATTATCGCTCAAAAGACGGTTTTGAGCAATTTTTGAGCTAAAATCGTTGTCTAAATCGGCCTTAAGACTATTCATTCCTAATTTCTCAAAATAGATCTATCTTTAGAGCAATTAGAAATGAATAGTTTTTATTATATAAATATACTTATATTTACAGGATTACAAATGATCTTTCCTTTTTTTTAATGTGCTTCTGTTGCGTAATTGCAAGGAATCCACGATGCACTTTCCCACCCCAAAAAAATGAGAGCCGCGGAGCGTGCGGGTGGCGGGGAGATTGGATTGGTTAGGCTTAAAGAATTGTCAAATCGGCTAAATATCTAGATGGATGTCTGTGTGGGTCATATGTGATACACTTGCAAGTAGATGAATGTGCACTTGTCATCCACATCCCCTGTTCCCAATGGTCACATGACATTGGAGTGGGACATTCAGTCATTGTGATAGGCTGTCCCATCTGCCGATCCTGTGACCTGCTCCCAGCATGCTCTGCCCCATGGGAACATGCAGTGCCTGTCATAAAATGTATTCCTCTAGTGTATGCACACTTGTGATTGCACCGTAAATAGTTGCATACACTGGACGACGTCAGCAAGGGCACTGCTATACAGAACGACTATCATTCAAAAAATTGTTAAAATGAGCGAAAGTGAGTAAATGCCGAATTAAAATCGTTGGCTTTTTGCTCGTCCTTCATTTTATGCAGACATGAAAATCATCATTTGCTCGTTCGCTTATTGTTCAGTCTTTCACATTCGCTTATGCAGCTAGTGTAAAGACTGAACGATGCTTTTTTGAATGAGCCAACGATATGCCTGCCCATTTAAACAGGCTGCACAAGCGTGAATGAGCTAGTGGTGACGTCCCTCGCTTGTTCAAACGAGAGTCTACTTGTCGGAGTCCCCCAAGGTCCTTGTGAATGAACCCATGAGAGAGACCCTCGTGGCAATCGGTTGACTCCCAGGTCAGTTACACATGGGCTTGAGTCAAGCCCATCCTCTTGCCTACGCAGCTGCCTGTACTTTTACTATTCACATGTGTGCTCTGTTGTGGACGTGTCAGCCTTCATCGGTTATCTTTAATTTGATTCCAAGGTCCAGACACTTGTTTGAAGCAACGTGCTAGATTGGACTGTATCGTTGAATCAGTTTCTGGGTTAGTGGAAGTTCATAGGAATGTATCTAGTTACAGTCATACCTCTCCTCTCGTTGTTTCTCCTTTTGTCTTCTTTCGCTGGTTTCCAGTTTTGCTGAGTCTTCTTCGCTGGATTCTGCCTCCTCTTACGCCGGCTGCTTCGTGCTTCGCCGGCCCACGTACCTCGCTGCTGATGTCAGTGATTCATGGGTTGCGCCAATCACAGCCAATCATAATTTACCATAAAATGTGCCATGTTTGACCGGTACATAAGATATTATTTAATAAAGCCCTGTAATATTTAGGGTGGTTTCAGATCTGCATCGGGATCTCTGGTCTAAGCTGAAAAAACTGGAAGCAAAATCCAGGCAGCTGGGCGGAAGGTGGACGGACCCCATAATAGTCAATGGAGTCCACCTGACTCTATTCACCTCTGGCCACAGATGGAGCCATGTGGCCACGGGGATTCCCCTTTCCTGCTATTTTCAAGACTTCGACGTATTTTCCCTTTATGTATAGAAGAGAACAGAAAGCAGTTTGACATTTTGAGAGGCGATAAATCAAAGAGAAACCCAAAAGCATTAGTCATCTGCATGGATCTTAGGCCGGGCTCACATGAGCATATTTGTATTGTGTATTATTAACCCTTTCCAATCCACTGTCTGACTTTTTCAGACATTCTGCTTGAAGGCTGTACAGCTTTGATGTCAGAAGACATCCGACAGGGTATTCTTACTGTATATTACTGGCTGCTCTGTTGTCTGGGGGCCTCTCCAGCATGTCCCATACCGCAGTACTGGCTCTAGCCAGCAGATGGCGCCATTGTATAATGGCAGAAAGAGAAAGCCCCCTAGGAAACCCTGAATCCAAAATTGGATTGCAAAGGGTTAAGCGGTAAATGGTGTAGGTGAAAGCGCATTGATTTCCAGTGTTCCGCACAGATGCATGTATTTATTGCATATGTTTCGTGCATAAAAAAGAATGCAGCATGTTCTATTTTACTGCGTATGACGCGCGTAAAAGCCCTATTCTGTAAGGATGTGTTTGAAACGCAGTGCATGCGCAAGTGTTTTTTATGCATGTTGCTAGGAGACATGAGAAGGAAATTTTGAAAAAACGGAGAAGAAACTAGGAAGTCAGTGCAGGACAGCGTGCGTTAAAAAAAAAAAACTGTACATGCGCAGGCATTGGCAGGTAAAGAACTGCAACCATACGCAGTTCCGTAGGTCGGTAAACCAATGTTGCAATTGTCACGCTGCGTATTACCGTACCATTGTGTGAGCCCGGCCTTACTCCAGATAGCCCTTGTATTGACCAATGGAAGAAACAAGGTCTGTCTACTGTAATCAAAAATCGATACGTAATTGTCAACACTTCTTTTGTCTTCAACAAATAACTAAATTGCTTTCATTTTCATAACAGGAGAACTTTATCCCTCATCCAGCATAAAATTTGGGATGAATGGATTGTCTTGTCTATTTTGGAAATGGACCCCACCAAGTATCAGTGCGAACTGCTCTGTACAGTACACCGCCGAGATCCTGAAAGAGCCAAGAACAGAAATGGTAATTATTTACTTTAATCCTCTGTTTCTGTGTTTTTTGCCAATCTTAGATTGGAGTTCGGTTTAGTGAATTCCATTGACTAATAATGATCTAGCTCCAATGTATTCCGCAGCACTTTACATTTCAACTTGTATCCTAGGTTTAATATCCGGGACTCATTTAAAGGTGTCTGGGACATTTAAAAAGCAATTTGAATGCTTGGGATGTAAGAAAATAAAATGGGTATTACTCGCCTACTAAGTCCCTTGCTGCCCACCTGTCTCTGGCCTGCCGTGGGCATGTGACTACCTGCTGGTGACCACCGTCCTCAGTGGTCGTGTGCACACTATGCTGCCATCACAGCTGAGGACAATGACTGACTGCAATGGTCTTGTGCGGATAGTTGCAATGTCATCATGGATAGAGACTGGCGGGACGCTGGAAAGACGGGGAATTACCGAGTGAGTAATACTGGAAAGTGGTCTAGACAAAAAGGGAAGTATTTTACATTCCTAGATCTCTGGACTGCCTTGTTGTTTTAATCCAGATTGGCCTTTTTCTTCATATTAATTTATTGAACACGGTGTTTGTTTGTTTGTTTTTTACATTTTATTGTAGAATTTTTAGAAAAACTACATTTAGTTTCTGGAAACAAATATTTTTTTTGCCCCTCAATCTCTCACTGCCTCTTTAAAGCCAAGATTATTGCGCAAAATGTGTGCGTTGCAAGATGCACACATCTCACATGAATATGAACCCCATTCTTTTGAATGGGGTCTTACACATGAGATACATATTGTATTTATTTATTTTATTTTTCTTCTACCCACATTGCACCACTATGTGATCCGGGGGAGAAAACCATGGCATGTCCTATCTTTGGGTGTGCCCTTGGAGCTTCCATTGTTTTCAATGGGGCCGGCGGCAGCAGCGCACCACGTGCATGCGAGGTTTCTGATTGAAAACAATGGGGAAATGCTCCGCAATCCACTGACTGCGGCTGACAGTCGCGGCGGAGAATCGCTACTTTCCCGAAGTCATGTGAGGCGGTTTTGATACAAAACGCTTCACATCCATGATGAAATCACATGTTGGCAACACGATATCGGACTGAGTTTCACAGGCCAGTATCTCACTCGCCTGTGTGAAGTTATCCTAACTGTGCCATTGCATTAGATCATCTGCTGACACCACACCAGTTGTCAGCCATTTGAACTGGTCCAAAAGAAGAAAAAAAATGGAATTTTAAACATTTAATTTCCCCGTTCTTGTACTCTGGTATATAAATGACTAAATACTTTAATGTGCATTTGTTGAGCATGTTGATGATTTTTGGATGTAATTAAGTGACTAATTATGTGTGTATATATAATCTAATGTGTTTTGTGTAATATATAACTATACATACACAATATAAATTTATATGGCAAGGAGAGCGCCTTGCACACCAGCTATGAAAGTTAGAGAGTAAGATGATTCAACTCCCCCGGTACTTAGCTTGCCCCCTGAGTGGTGACCACGCTAGTACCCTAAATCCAAGTAGGCATATAGTGGTATCTTTTCCGAGGATTTTCCAGTATCCAGTTACCTGGAGAGCTGCAGAACAAACTAAGCCCCACTCCTTATAGAGCAGGCGGGTAAAATAAAGAGGAGATAAAAAAGAAACTTTTGTCCGCGCTACTTAGGATATGCCTCGTATCTCGCAGAAGACTCCAGGAGACTCCCGGAGACTCCAATCCAAAATTAAGGATTTTTTAATACAGAGATTAAAAAAAACAGAGAGGGTTCGCCTCTCCTTGGCAAAATAACAAAATAATAAATCATCCAATAGATATGCACAACGCGTTTTGACGTACACAGACGCCTTTATCAAGCATAAGATTTATGTAACAGTCAGATTTGCAAATCAGTAGGCGGTCTTTTCCCTCTCTTGAAACAACTCACATGGTATGTTCTTCTTACTATTTAAAGAGATGACTGTTAAATCTTATGCTTGATAAAGGCGTCTGTGTATGCCGAAATGCGTTGCACATATCTATTGGTTGATTTATTATTTTGTTATTTTGCCAAGGAGAGGCGAACCCTCTTTTTTTTTTTTTTTTTTTTTTTATCTCTGTTTTGAAAAATCCTTAATTTTGGATTGGAGTCTTCTGCGAGATACGAGGCATATCCTAAGTAGCGCTGACAAAAGGTTTTTTTTTTTTACGTCATCAATATAAATCTATAGAATTATATACTGACTAGGATATAAAAAAGTAAAGCAAAACATGAAAAATATGCGACTATTTAAGTCTTCAGAGATGTCATTGTTGAAGATATAGAAATGCTAAATTGTAAATAGGGGGAAATAATGGACTGTGGGCGCAACCCATGAATATCCAGTAAGATCCCCGTATTTCTTTCTGGACATTTGTGAAGAAAGGGCTGCGCCCCCTTATCGCTTTATTTGTGCCGGCTATATTTTAATTATGGTAATAAAGAAGAATTTGAGTTGCTCCCTTTGCTTTTATGCGCTTTACTTTACAAGGGTTGCGCCGCAGCCCATTATTTTCTCCTTTTTTAATTCAGCATTTCTATCAGTCGTGGGGTGACCTCTCTGCATACAGCGCGGGCGTCAGCTGTTTACTACAGCTAACACCCGCAGGCAATAGCCGTGATCCGCCATCCGGCCGATCGCGGCTATTAACCCTGTAAATCCTTTTGTCCTGTTTCTCATCGTCACACGACTAAACAGAGAGAGACAAAATTACCTGTGGCCGAACATTTTTCTAGTCATGGACACAACATAGAAGATATGAAAGATATGATACTGAAAGGCAATTTTAAGTCACAAAGCCATAGAAAAACTTGGGAATATAAATTTGTAACAACTTTTGACACTACCGATCGAGGTCTAATTTATTCACGAGGATTTATGCATGAGTGGAAAGTATGAGAAATCTATAGCACAGATAACACTGCTGGCCTGGTGACCCCCTAACACTAATCCAGGGACCATAAAACCTTCACTCCCTTATCAGTAACTTTTTAAAGAGGTTTGTATTTCTGTGGTAATCTTTTAAGTGCAAATTATTCCCATCCATGTGCCTTGTCCTAATTATGTGTGTATAAATATGATCCCTTTTCGGACCTATTTCATTTAAGCCTGAAGCAGAACCCTGCGTTGCTTCGGAAGCTTGCAATTACATCATGTATTTCTGTTAGCCATTAAAAAGTATCATATCTACAAGATTACCTGGTTTCTCTTGCTGGGTTACAGGTTAGCAAGGAGCATGTTTTTTTGCATTCCCTGCTGTCCCCACATAAAGGTCACTGATAACGGTTATCTATTGGTAACAGCCCATTGGATCACTGTTAGCAGTCATCTGTATTCACAGTTATGCGGAAAGTCTGTACATCAAGAATTCTCTCCATGCCTCTAAGCCTGGTCTGACTGTTCCTGGATCAGAAGCCATTATCAGGTCCTGAATTAATCCGTTTCTGATATTGGCACCCGGACCAGAGGCTGGTAATTACAGCCATATACAGCAGCTCAGCAAACTGGTTGGTAATGAAGAACCCCTGTCCCGATTCCTTCTTTTTTTTTCTGCCACTATGGTGTTTACAATAATGGATGAATGTGACATTGTACTGGAATATCATTCATAGAATGTAGCTACAACTAGCCTGTGAAGTTTTATATACCCTTCATTGATCTGTTGAGGAAAGGCAGTTTAGGCATCTGTACAGGAAAGGGTTCCTTACCGGTAAAGTAGTCAATAGAGATGAGCGAATCTACTCGGTTTGGGTGTTTTTGAACTCAAGCACCGCTTTTTCCGAGTAACTCACTACTCGGACGAAAAGATTCGGGGGGCGCTGGGGGTGAGCGGGGGTGGGGGTGGGGTGTTGCAGAGGGGAGTGGGGGAGGGGGCGGGGAGAGAGAGAGCTAGTGAATTACTCGGAAAAAGCGGTGCTCGAGTGCAAAAACACCCAAACAGAGTACGCTCGCTCATCTCTAGCAGTCAAACATTGGAATTGCCTACCCCAACACATAGTAATGGCAGAGTCAATGACAGCATTTAAAAAAGTTTGAGTGGCTTATCTAATAACTAGTGGCTTTGAAGGTCTTTTAATCTAAAAAAGTTGACCTTCATGGACTCTTGTGTTTTGGTTTTTTTTTCCCCCAACCTGTGTGAACTAGGTAATGCTAACCTTCCTGTATATTATTTCGATCCAGTTAGTGTCCATGCATTCTTGTAACTATTTTCCTTGAACTATTTTTCAGCCAGCTGGAGTTCGGGATAAATATCCGTATTTTACAAAGTATTTTGAACCTAGAATTGATTTAAACAACAACCTCACCTTAAAGGTTCAGACCACATGTGAAAACCGGACGAGTGAGGTCAAGCTCTTTACATCTCCACTAACCACAGGTAAGAACTAGACATGTATGTGCAGTATAGGGGTGTACTGTCTATAGCTATATAGATAATTCTATTTTCATTATTTATTTACAGTCTGGTTGATTCTGTCAACCCAACCTGAATAGCCGGAGCCCCTGCTGCACAATTATCTTGATGTGGCAATGATCCCAGCTATTCTTCCAGCTTTATATTGTAGATCGTGATCGTTAAGGCTCTTTTGCACAGAATGTTATCATTCTGTTCTGATCGTCCCACGGGGGTTCTGAACAATAATAGTCACATGTAAAAGCATGCAAAAATTGTTCAGTTTTTAGCATGCTTAAAATCCTAAACCACCACCGTTCGGTGTAAACAGCCGTTCAGTACTGTGTGGTCGCTGCTTACATTGAATCGAGAGGGGAGACAACTCTCCTCCAGCCTCCCTGCTGGCGGCGCTGTCAGCGATAAGCACTCCTGTGTAACCGCATGGGAGCAAGCATACACAGGGACGAGGTTGGGCAACGTTTGCCCAACACTCTTCTCATATAAGGCCTTTAGTTACTTTGTGCCAGGATGCACAGAAGTCTGTGACTGTCCAAGCAGGCAGTTGACAGCCTTGTTATATAGCTCACACCTTATGCCGCAACCTAGATTGGCAACCAATTTACTACAATGGGAGACTCAAGCCTTTTTGTATTTGGGACGCCGGGTCCCAAGCTTTATTTTTTTTGTTCGTGTTCTCCCCCCAACCCCCCCCCCCCCCCATCGAGTATGCTAATACTCGAACGAGCATCAAGCTCGGCAGAGTATGTTCGCTCAACTCTAATCCTAGTCTAACCATATATAATTCATTTGTGTTGGTGATTAAGCTCTTTACCCGTCACTGCATTCACTTTATAGTATAGCTTTACTTAATGCACAACTTAACTATAGTTTTCATTGATTTACAGGCAATTCAAGAACAATGGTGAGGAACATGACTTGCATTTGGCACTATAATGAGTATGTGAATTGCACATGGCGGCCCGGAGAAGTCGTCCCACCCAATGTTAATTACAGCCTACGTTACTGGTAAGTAATTTATGACGAATTATTATTAAGATGATGAGTGGATGAGGCCCGGGCTGATCTGCATGATCAACCTGAAATGAAGGGGACACACTGTTTTTTGAAGAATAGATAAGAGGTTCATTTGTGATTATAAACCTTATTTTTATCGTACACGGTTTTTCAATTTCCATTGCCCAGTTGTAAGTCCAGCAACATAAACCTATGCAAGTGTAATTTAAGTTATAAGTTAGAACAGTAACCGCTCTTTGCTCATGCTGGGCTCTGGGGAAACCTATACAGGAATATCGTAGGCTCTTTTAGTTCTGAAAGCAGCCTTTATTATCCAAGATGGCGGGTTGCCACAAACTACTTTAGCACTTACTGTAAGCATCAGTAATTGTGCCATGGTGCTGGCCTGGTACTTGACACCCCCGTTCAGATTTCAAATGCTTATCACTGTTTACTAGTGAACTGTTATACAATGCGAAGTTAATTACTAAACCCGGCTTGTCCTGTTCCTGGAGGGTCTGTAGAGTAGATATATATTCTGAGATGGTTATGTTCTTCACCACTTTTCCCTTTTTGTCTCCTCCCATTTTTCACACTTTCCCCTGAATTTATCACCCATAGTTGTTCCTCATAAACGAAGTCTACTGAAATAATTATGTAGAGCAGAACAAATAGAAGTTACATCTTTTTTATCTATTTTCACTATTTTCATTTCAATGCAGGTTCTATAACTCTAATGAATGTCCTTCAGTAGGGAACAAGCAGCCTACACCGTAAGTAAGATGGGAAATACAATATTCTCTATTACAGTAACTTAAATGTTATACTGCTAAAATGTAACAAAGTATACTGTAGCAACAAAGGCCGGACATGTGGACAGTTATTGGGTTCATTCTGATTTTTTTTTTTGTATAATGTTACAATGAATTCCTTATTACAAACCAGTAAATAGAATAAATAAGGACTATCATTGTTTTTACTGTAAGTACTGGTATTTTGAATGAGTTGATGGCTCATACAAAAACTGTCAGGGGGACTTCGATCTGCCTCACCCGTGGTATTTTAAATTACAATATCAATTTGTTCCAGGGCAACAGACCATCGTGATGTGAGGCCAAAGCTCTGGCAAACTAGTAACTGGCTACAAAACCTAAATATTTACTTGGAACAAGATCACCACCACCACAATGGTCCATGGGTTGTGTATGACATGACGGCTAAATTCATTTAAAGTAGATAAATTAGCTTGGACTAAAATCTCCCACCTCCCCCTGATGGCATCACCGCTGTAGAGGGGTATCTACCAGGAGCCATCAAACAAATCTTGAGATTCTCCATAGATCTTAACCAGTGCCATCCCACCATCATGTTATATTCCCATTGTTGTACAAGTTGAGATTGAGCTTGCATTACCATTTGTGAGATACCGCACAGTGCAAGGAGTGCTGAGTGTTGGATATGCCACTATACTATTGACCTCCTAACATTAGGATGATCTCCATGGTGCTAAGTTTACAGTATCTTTCAATAAACTGCCTATGATCCTCCTCTTAAGAGATATAATAATAATCTTAATAATAATCTTTATTTGTATAGCGCCAACTTATTCCGCAGCGCTTTCAGGCATGGATAAATGCAAAACAATACAACAATTACAATGTGAGATACACTTGGTTAGACACAAATGGGTTGAGGGTGGTACAGGAGGTGCAGGGGTTAGGGAACACAGGCAATAGGAAATTTTATGTACAGATCATTTATCAGAAGGCAAACAGGGTGGGGCACCATAGGGAGGGGCGAGGGACTAGGTCAGGAGATTTGGTATGCTTCCCTGAAGAGGTGCGTTTTTAAGGCACGTCTGAAATTTCGTGCATCGGGAATTGTCCGGATGTCTTGGGGTAGAGCGTTCCAGAGGATGGGTGCTGCTCTAGTGAAGTCCTGTAGGCGAGCATCAGAGGTTCGTATTACAGGGGCGTTTAGTCTGAGGGTGTTAGCCGATCGGAGTGAGCGGGCTGGGTGGTGTACTGACAGGAGGGAGGCGATGTATGGTGGCGCAGCGCCATGCAGAGCTTTGTGGGTGAGGTAGAGGAGTTTAAATTTAGTTCTGCAGTGGATGGGCAGCCAATGCAGCGACTGGCATAATGCAGAGGCGTCTGAGTAACGACTGGATAGAAAAATGAGCCTAGCTGCCGCGTTTACTATGGATTGGAGTGGAGCGAGTCTAGTGCGGGGGAGGCCGATGAGTAGCGAGTTGCAGTAGTCAAGCCGGGAGTGGATGAGGGCAACCACGAGCGTCTTTAGCGTGTCCGTGGTTAGGAACGGACGTATTTTAGCAATATTTCTGAGGTGCATATGGCATGTTTGAGCCAGAGATTGGATATGGGGGGCAAAGGAGAGGTCAGAGTCCAGTGTGACGCCAAGGCATCGGGCATGCCGTCTGGGGGTTATATATAAACTTCCCAGGATTAAAACTCAAGAGCATAATTAGCTCAACAAATCTGCAGTGGAAAGCCCCCTGGTCTCTTCCAAACTGAATCTGTTACGATGCTGTACAAAAAAATGAGATCCTCTTAGTTGGTTGTGTGGTTTGATAAACGTGACACACTTCCTATAGAAAATGCATCAATTTTCATTGCACCAGAAAGTTGTCTTTCATGTTCTGCACCGGACTTATGACAGATTTGGGTCGGCTACTTCTCGACTGCATTTTGATTGCCGCTGAGTTTCAGCATACATAAAAATCATCGGCTCTCTGACTTGTTTCATTGAAACCCTCCCTGCTCGGTGTTCCACATAGGAATGTGAAGCGCTGAACAAGAAGTCAACAATTATGAACGACGATCTGCATGTCTTAGGCTTCATGTCCACGGACAAAAGAAGAATTAAAATCCGCAGCGGATTTTAACTCTTCTCCTGCCCGTGGATCCGCATCCCATAGGGATGCATTGACCACCCGCGGGTAGATAAATACCCGCGGATGGTCAATAAAAGTGATTTTTTTTTTTTTTAAAAAAGGAGCATGAAAAAATCTGGACCATGCTCCATTTTCGTGCGGGTCTCCCGCGGGCTTCTATTGAAGCCTATGGAAGCCGTCTGGATCCGCGGGAGACAAAAATCAGAATTTACTCACCCGCTCCGGTTCTTCCCTTCGCCGCGGCGCCATCTTCTCTCCGTCGCAACCGGATCTTTTTTCTTCGGGCCGGCGCATGCGCGGGGCATGTCACCGACGTCACCGACGTGCCCTGCGCATCCGCCGGGCCGAAGAAAGAAGATCCGGCCATGACGTAGAGAAGATGACGCCGCGGCGAAGGGAAGATCCGGAGCGGGCGAGAGGTGAGGTTATTCTTATTTTCAGGCCTCATGTCCGCGGGGCAGGAGGGACCCGCTACGGATTCTCCATGGAGAATCCGTAGCGGGCCTGATTTTCCCTGTGGACATGAGGCCTAACGTTCTGCATGACCACGAACAAATTAGCGGTGACGTCACTCGCTCGTGCACTTGTCAAGCAAGGATCGTCTCGTGTAAAGGGGGCATAAGCCAACTAATAGGTGGTATAAAGTTATGGAAGATATATCGAGCAGCATGAGCCTCTGTGATAAATCTGGCGTTTTGTAAGACTCAGGCTGGTGACACATGTGTGTTCTAGCTATACTTATGCACCAGTAATCCAGATGGGCATCCTGACACAAACTCCAAGCATCATAGGAATCTGGATCAGGATACTTATGTTCAGGCTATGTTACTCATCCATGTTCCAGATGCATAAGTGTGGCTATAATATGCTTGTGAGTCACTGGCCTATGTTTGCCCTGTCTAAGGGTCCTTTTACACCGAACGATTGTTTGAAAGAGTGACTGACATGAGAGTTCACTCATTTACTCGTGTAGCCTGTTTATACAGGCAGATATATCGTTGGCTCGTTCAAATGAGAAGCCGTTCAGTTGTTCACATTTGCTGTTTGAGTAAGAAGGACTGAACAACTGCTGTTTAAACTGAACGTTAAGTAAATGAGCCAACAATGATTTTTATGCCTGCATAGAATGAATGACTAACGAAAAGTAAATGATATTATTCTTTGTTGGCGTGCGTTTAGACCAAAAGACTATTGTACACTTTTGCTTTTTTGAACAAGTTTATTTTTTTTCGTGTTGTGGTTTTTTTTTGTTTTTGTTTTTTTTTTAACAATAATCATTCTGTCTAAAAGGGCCTTTAAATATTGGCCACTATTAGTAAATCTGCTCCATTGTGTTTTGAGTTCAATTGGGTTCATGTGGTGCAAAAATGTTTAAAAATGTCCCTTTCAAAGCAAATGCTAGAAGAAGCAAGTGACTACCGGTATGTATTGTAATAGCTGGAAAATAGACATGTAAGAAGTTGGGCTGCATAACTTAAAACTGTATAAATCTGACATTAAAAAGGTTCATCATTCATATCTATCTGTATATGTTCTGGATTATCAGGTTTCATGACTTATTGGATAAAGGAGAACCTTGCCAGAATTATACCTATCAGAGTGGAATTCCAGTTGGATGTGTGTTCAAATTTGAGCAGTCTCTTAAAGAATACAAGAGACTTGTAGCCGTGGTAACGGGTGGATCCCAGGACATTAAACCTTATATTTACTTCACCTGTGCCAATAACATAGGTGAGTTCTAATGCGTTACAAAATGGATAGAAGAAGCACCGAACTAAACGAATATGCTGATGTGGCCATGGGTAAGGCCAATCCAGAAAGGGGGAAGTTCTTAATGGTTACATAATATAATCATATGATCTGTTTCCCCGTGTCCTCAACCACTGGCACACCACTTGGATAGTCCACTGGTAAAGTGCACAACAGTGGATGTGTTTGTGTATACACACAGAGTGGATCTAAAAGGTCTGTACACACCTGTGCGATTCCATTGGAAAACAAACTGAAATCTTTTAGGGTAGAAAAATAGAAATGGCAAAACCTAAAATGTTGCATAAATATGCACACCCTAAAATAAATACTTTGATGTACCCTTTGATTTTTTTTTTGACAGCATTCAGTCTTTTTAGGTAGGTGTGTATCAGCATGGCACATCTTGACTTGGCAATCTATGCCCACTCTTCCTTGCAAAAGCGCTCTAAATCTGTCATTGTGAAGGCATCTTGTGTGCAGCGCCCTCTTCAGGTCAACCCACTGATCTTCATTGGGATTCAGATCTGGGCTCTGGTTGGCCATTCCAAAACATTGATCTTCTGGCAAAGCTATTTTTTGTAGATTTGGAGGTATGCTTTGGGTTGTTGTCCTGTTGAAAGGTGAAATTCATCTTCATGTTTTTAGCAGAGGCCTGAAGGTTTTGTGCCAAAATGGACTAATATTTGGAACTGTCCATAATTCCACTCGCCTTGACTAAAGCCCCGGGTCCAGCAGCAGAGAAACAGCCCAAAGCATAATGCTGCCTCCATCATCTTCACTGTGGGTATGGTGCTCTATTGGTGATGCGCAGTGTTGGCTTTGTGCCAAATACATCTTTTGGAATTATGGCTTAAAAGTTCACCCTTGGTCTCATCAGACCAGAACAAGTTCTCACATATTTTTGGCAAACTTTATGTAGGTTTTGGCAAAACATAGCCGGGCTTGGATGTTTTACTTTGATAGAAAAGGCTTCAGTCCCCCCCCCCCCCCCACCTCACAGCCCAGACTCTTGATTACGTCTTCATTGTGTTCCTTGGAATATGTAATTCCTTGGAAATGTTTTGGTCCCGTTCTGCTGACTGATACCTTTTCAAGAACCAGATCCCTTTGATGTGCTGTAAGCTCTTTACAAACCAACTAGGAAAATGTCAGGAAAATCTTCCTAGAAGAGCTGAACTTTATATTGATAAAAGGGGTTGTCCCGCGCCGAAACGGGTTTTTTTCTTTTTCAATAGGCCCCCCGTTTGGCGCGAGACAAACCCAATGCATGTGTTAAAAAAAACAAACCGTTTAGTACTTACCCGAATCCCCGCGCTGCGGCGACTTCTTCCTTACCTTAGCAAGATGGCCGCCGGGATCTTCACCCACGATGCACCGCGGGTCTTCTCCCATGGTGCACCGTGGGCTCTGTGCGGTCCATTGCCGATTCCAGCCTCATGATTGGCTGGAATCGGCACACGTGACGGGGCGGAGCTACGAGGACCAGCTCTCCGGCACGAGCGGCCCCATTCACCAGGGAGAAGACCGGACTGCGCAAGCGCGTCTAATCGGGCGATTAGACGCTGAAATTAGACGGCACCATGGAGACGAGGACGCTAGCAACGGAACAGGTAAGTGAATAACTTCTGTATGGCTCATAATTAATGCACGATGTGCATTAATATGGCCATACAGAAGTGTATAACCCCACTTGCTTTCGCGGGACAACCCCTTAAGGACCAAGCTGTTTTGTACCTTAAGGACCAGACACTTTTTAGGGATTTTACCCATGTGGCGGTTTTACTGCTCCTATTTTTTTTTTTTTTCCTTTTAGCTACCAAAATAATTTTTGCTGTGTTTTTTTTTTTTCCCGTGACATATAGGAATATTTTTTTAAATCTTTTTCACTGACTTTTTTCCCGCTTTTTAGTTTTATTGGGGGGAAAAAGCTAAAAAATCGTTGTGTTTTTTTTTAACATTTATAATTTTTGAAAAAATTATTTTAATATTTAAACTAAAATAAAGTATGGGAATGAGTTCCTCTATTTATTTCGGACGTTTTGATATATAGTATTTATGGTTTTGGTTTACAGGGCGCATACAGCGACGGTTTTTGTTGGCGTCTGCTTCGTGTTGTTCTCTTTCTTATGTATGTATTGTTTTATTCTGTTTTACTTATTTATGTAATTGTGTTTTTTACTATCTGTGTCCCCCATGACCTCATATAAGACCTCTGGGGGACATTCATTTTTTTCTTCCTTTTATTTGACACTTTCCCACTGTAGCTGGGGCGTCCATAGGAGCCCTAGTTACAGGGGCAAACAACCCCTGTAGTGACATTAGTCACCTGCAGAGCTGCCAGGGTCTAGTCTGACCCTCCAGCTCTGCATAGCAGGGAATCCCAGGAGGTCACATGACCCCCCCCCCCCCCCCCCCCGTACATGTTACTTTCAGTTTCCCCATACAGTGCTCATTGAGCACTGTATATCGGGGAAGCAGAAGGCAGGAAGGGTTAAAAACCTCTCCTGCCTTCTGCTCCGGGTTATCAGCTGTCACTAACAGCTGACAACCTGTTCCTGTCTGACTGATTGCAGAGGCAGGAGACTTAGAGCACCGCTGTAATTTTACTATCGGTGGTGCTCTAAGCCCAGGACCAGCTGCCATAAATTTACTGCGGCTGGTCCTAAATGGGTTAAATGACAGCCATGTACGGACTACTAATTAGCAGGAGTTTAAATGTGATTGGCTAATTCTGAACACAACCACAACCTCAAATATAAAAGGATGTTCACACTTATGCAGCCATATTATTTTAGTAGTTGCTTTTCATGGGAATCGTACAGATAACGGGTCTTATGGAAGGTGGAAATCTGAAAAGATTAATCCTTGTCGGATTTTTTAACACAACACAATCTGGGATGTGTAGACTCTTTATATTCACTGTGTGTGTTTATAGATTCTAAGTACTGTTGGGTACTTGGGCTGTTAGTAGAAATACTGTGCAAAAGGTTTAGTTAGGTGTGGAAAATTTGCTACAAAGTAAGAATGCTTCCAGAAATAGAAGTGCTAATAATATCTGAAGGGTGGAGAGGAATAAGGATTCTTGGAAGGGATGATATGGCCTCCCCACAGAGCCTTGATTTCAACATAGTCTGTCTGGGATTCCTTGAAGAGACTGAAGGAATTGAGCAAGCTGACATCCACGAAGATCTGTGGTTAAGGCTGCTTTCAAAAGGGTGACTAAATGGTGTGGTTTTTTTTTTTAACGTGATGTGATAATGCTACCGATCGTATGTATGTGAAGCCCATGCTTTCCAATGGGCTCCTTCACATTAGGGATGTTATGCAGGCTGCTACTTTGCAGCAATATCCAGCGTGCCCCTAGTTTTCTCTCGCAATTTGTGATTGTTTGGTTTTGCAGCCCATGTTTCCCTATGGAGCCTTCCTTTGCGTTGCATCGCATGAAATCGCGGTTTTCGTGCGGTGCGATGCAACTTTAACAGTAGGAAGTCCTACTGTTTCCCTTAAAATAAGCCCAATACATTACTTAACAGGCGCTGTTCGCTCCGTCGCACTTCTCCACGTGAAGCTCCACCACACTTGTTTGCAGTCTTCCGCCGCCGCTTCTTGGTTAGAGGCTTCATAAATCCTGCCTCTAGGAAGCACTGGCTCTAATGGGCTGAGCCGCAATGGTTGAGATTCCAATCAATGCAGCGCTTTATGAACCAATCACAGCCATCGCATTGATTGTCTGTGATTGGTTCATCAAGCGCTGCGCTGATTGGCTGAGCTGCGGCGGTCGAGAGCCAATCCGAGCCAGTAAATATTACTTTTCTAATACTGATTTTAGAAGAATCCATTAGAGCTGTTCGCAGCACAATGGGGATTCAAGAAGTCCCAAGAGCCCAGATCAATACAGTGAGATGTTTGGACTTCGATCTAGACCTTGAACTAACTTTCCTATAAATGATACAATCGAGAGGCTTGTAACAGATGAATAGGAAGAGTTCAAAGGGAGACCTATTTAATTTAGAAGAGACAAGCCTATGAAATCCCTAAAGTAGATTCACCTGTGGCTAAAGCAACCAGCTATATCTCCCTTCCATTGGCAACGCCTTTTAACTACAGGCTCCTACGGACAAAAAAGCAGATCTACTATTACTTAAGAGATCATGGGAAGTCACACCTACCCTGATGGAGGCTAATATTGAAGCCACATCCATGGCCAGAACTATGTATCTCTGGCTCACAAGACTGGAATACAGTCTAAAATGAAGAATCTCCAGGGAAGAGATAAGCAAGGGTATGCCTTTACTTAAAAAAGCTACAGGTTTCTTGGCAGATGCATCCCTAGAATCCCTCAGGATTGCTGCAAGAAATGCAAGTCTGAATAATGCCTCTAGGAGGGCATTATGACTGACCGCATGGAGAGTGGATGCGACATCTAAAAACAGTCTATGCAACATCCACCTTCGGGGGGGGGGGGGGGGGGGGGAATATTTGTTTGGCCCCAAACTGAACAAAATCCTGGGAAAAGATGGGGAAGGGACTACCCAGAGAGTTTAGCCCAAGAGACACTCTTCCCCCATGCAAACCTGGCTATCCACAGAGACAGTCCAGAGTGAAACAAAAAATTGGGCAGATGGTATTCTCCTAAGGGAAGGAAAGCTAAAAACCTTCCACTACTATTCTCACTCCAAAGTCAAACAGCCAGCAGGAGGCAGATTGCTCCTATAATATGGAAAATGGACTCTCATTTCTGATGCATGGGTACTGCGAATAGTCCAGCAGGGTTATAGGAGATAATTTTACTCATTTCCATCTAGGAGATTTGTGATTACAATTAATCTGTCCATAAATTTCCCCAAAAAAATGCAACAAGGGGCGAAGGACCTTTTTACAAATAGGGGCAGTAGTGGCAGCTCCTTTTAGTGAACAGGGAAAGGTTACTATACAAAAATATTTAGGCTGGGTTCACACTGGGCGGATTCTCATCAGATATCTCGCGGTTTGGCCGCAGCAAAAACCGCGAGATTTCCACCGGGAGAACCACCGCAGTTTAAGCCGCGGCGGCTTTGAAGCGGCCCGGCCGCTTGCTTTTCCATTGCGGCCGGCACTCCCATAGAGGAGAGCGCGGCCGCGATGAAAATAAGCAAAAAAGGAAAGGTAAATAGACATGCCGCATCTTCTGAAACAGCGGCTGCGGCGCCCGCAGCAGCGGTTTCAGCTGGACTTACCGCAGCGGATTAGCCGTCCCGTGTGGAAGAGGTTTCTGAGAAATCTCGTCCACATGGCTGGCTAATCCCGAGATTAGCGGCCGCGGGCGGATTTGCCGTGGCCAAATACCGCGCGGCAAATCCGCCCTGTGTGAACCCAGCCTTATAGTTACCAAGCCAAACGGGTCCTCTAGAAGAAGTCTCAATAAATATATTACAGCTAAGAAATGTAAAATGGAAACAATTAAATCTACTATACCCCTGATAAAGCAAAACGGCATCCTTGTGTCCCTTTAGATTTAAAGATGCATACTACCATATACAAGTCCATCAAACTTACCAAGAATACAGTAGGTTCGCAGTTCAAATGGACTCAGACATTTGCCATTTTCAGTTTGTGTTTCATTTTGTTTGTCATCGGGGAGGGACGAGGCAGCGACACATACAGAAGCTGAGAGAACATTTTTTTTCTCCTGGGTAAAGGTCAATCTTCAGTCCATAACAGCAGTCCATCTGAGAGGATCTCCGATCAAGATAGTCTGCTATCTCAGAAGGCAATAACTTTGCCCGGGAGAGTGGTCCCTCAACACAGTCGTTCAACCAGCTAGTAGCCCAGTGGGGGAAACGACAGATAAATCTGTTTGCCTCCTGGAAAAACTTGTATAACAAATTTTCACCCTGCATCCAACAGGACAACCCAGAGGGTTGGATGCATTCGCCCAAGGATGAAAAGTCTTGTGGGTTATGCTTTTCCTCCTTTACCTCTGATAGCTCTGGCTCATCCAAAAAAATCAGAGTGGAGTAGAGGTCCTATTTATTGCTCCACAGTGGCACAAAAGGCCGTGGTATTCTCTTGAGTCTAGCCGTTCAGGCCCCGATTCCTCTACCATGCAGAGAGGATCTGCTCATGCAGGACTCTGTAAACAGCCCTAAAGTTCACCAGTTATGACTAGTGGCCTGGTTACTGAGGGGCAGAGATTAAGAAACCAGGGGCTATTGGGGGCAGTTGTTGATACTCTTTTGGCTAATAGGGAAAAGGTGACATCTAAAATTTATGCCAGTGACTAAAAAAATCGTTCGTAGTAGTAAAAGCAATATGGATTTTGAAAATCCAAATTTATAATGAAATACTGAAGTTCTTACAAAGGGGACTAGAAAAAGGACTGAGTCCTAGAACCCTGAGAGTACAAGTGGCAACTCTTAGTGCTTTTTTTTTTTTTTTTTACACCCGCCTTGTAGAACATAAGCAGTTTAAAATGGGCTGAAAGGGGAAAAACCATTAACCCTTTCCAATCCACTGTCTGACTTCTAAAGACATTCTAATTGAAGGCTGTACAGCTCCAATGTCAGAAGATGTCCGGCAGGGTATTCTTACTGTAGATTACTGGCCGCTCAGTTGTTGGGGGGGGGCCTCTCTGGGATGTCACATACTGCAGTACTGGATCTAGCCAGCAGATGGCGCCATTGTATAATGGCAGAAAGAGAAAGCTCCCTAGGAAACTCTGAATCCAAAATTGGATTGCAAAGGGTTAATAAGGAAAATAGTCGCTCCTTGGGACCTAAATACAGTCCTAGATAGTATTTCTAAAACCCCTTTTGAACCCATTAAAGGGGTTGTCCCGCGCCGAAACAGGTTTTTTTTTTTTTTTTAACCCCCCCCCCGTTCGGCGCGAGACAACCCCGATGCAGGGGTTAAAAAAACAACCCGCACAGCGCTTACCTGAATCCCGGCGGTCCGGCGTCTTCATACTTACCTGCTGAAGATGGCCGCCGGGATCCTCTGTCTCCGTGGACCGCAGGGCTTCTGTGCGGTCCATTGCCGATTCCAGCCTCCTGATTGGCTGGAATCGGCACGTGACGGGGCGGAGCTACACGGAGCCGGCATTCTACACGAGCGGCCCCATAGAAGACTGCAGAAGACCCGGACTGCGCAAGCGCGGCTAATTTGGCCATCGGAGGGCGAAAATTAGTCGGCTCCATGGGAACGAGGACGCCAGCAACGGAGCAGGTAAGTATAAAACGTCTTATAACTTCTGTAGGGCTCATAATTAATGCACAATGTACATTACAAAGTGCATTATTATGGCCATGCAGAAGTGTATAGACCCACTTGCTGCCTCGGGACAACCCCTTTAATGAATTAACTCTTAAAAAAAAAAATCTAACTATTAAGGCATTCTTCCTAGTGGCAATAACCACTGCTAGACGGATAGGGGAAATACAGGTCCTATCATGTAAAGAACCATTCCTTAAAGTTTTAGAGGACTGTATAATTTTAACAATTAAGCCCTCTTTGATCATAAAATAGTATCATCTTTTCGTAGAGAGCAGATTCTATTACCCTCCTGTCAAAACTTTTAAAACAGTAAGGAGGAAATGTTACATAACCTGGATGTTGGATGAGCTGTGATGACCTATATACAGGCATCCCAATCATTTAGGAGGTCTGACAGTCTCTCAATTCAATTTCAGGGCCCAAACAAGGGGAAGGCGGCCACCAAGGATACTCACTGGGTGGATCAGGATGTGCATTAGAGAGGCTTATAGGTCTCAGAACTTGAATCCCCAGAAGAGATTAAAGGCCCATTCCACCAGGGCTCTTGCATCTTCATGGGCTGAGAGGGCCGAAGCCTCGAGCAGATATGTAGAGCGGCCACATGGACTTGGCCCCACACTTTTTCTAAACATCACCGTTTAGACTTAGTCTGGTAAGGATACTGCTTTCGGGAGAAAAGTCCTGCAGGCTGTGATCCGTAAACCGTTTCTCATCTGGTATTACCTCCAGTAGTGCCGTCAGGATAGATGAAATGGAAAATACAAAATTGGTCTTACCTGCTAATTCCTTTTCTATAAGTCCATCATGACCGCACATATTTCCCACCCGCTATAAGTTATATTTTCATGACATAACTACATATTATGTTATAAAATGATACTAAGGGATTCACAGCAGAATACAGCTGATACTATTGTTTCAGCTGTATCCCGCTTCCTGAAGACAGGCGGGGTATGAAGAACACAGCGCTCCAGCTCAGTTCTCCATACCCTGCTCAGAGCGCTCTGCAGTATAACAGACAGGCGCTCCGAGCGGGGGACAGCTGGATGCAGAAGCCAAGCGGTCCTGCTTGTCTTCTGCATTCCCCACTCGGAGTGCAAGGTGAACGCTCAACATTTGAGCGATCGCCTTGCGCTGTAAAGAACACAACGAAAAATTCACTGAGGCAGAGAGAACGTAATAAATAATGATTAAAGAACACAACGATTATCGCTCAAAACATTTTTTTGAGCGATAATCGTTGTCTAAACCAGGCTTAACATGGCATCTGGAAAATTGGGTTGGGTAGTGACAGCTGATTTAAATAAACTCTTGAATTGCCATAGAAGAGGAGGGTTGAATGTAGCGGTCCTTGGAAGACTCCCCTGCTGGAATTTTACTTTAATGCCATCTAGAGTCGGCTTATGTATGAAAATACCTGGCTTGCTCACTACTTGCTGACTGTTTCGACCACTGTTGTAAAAAACGTACTTTTTTGTAAACTTTTTTTTTTTTTTTACTTTTTTTCAGCAAAGCTCAAAGCTCCAGTCATAACTGATATTAAGATTATCCCGAATAACACTTTGCTTGTTAGATGGAATGAATCCGATGTACCTTTGACTGTAAACTATCAAGGACAACTTGAAATGTCAGATGGACACAAAGTCATCGTTACGGTATAAAGTTTTTCTTTCTTATTACTGTTTTCTGACCTATCCCGTCGACGGGCCACAATAGTCTTACTCCTGTGGAGCAGTTACTATTCTTGTGTGGCCATTCTGCATTAATGAGGACTTGTGAGCTCTCCTGATTTGTCTAAGTAAATACTTGTATTCTCAATTAAAATATTATTAAGTAGCATGTTTTTTGGAGCTCTGCTCTGTGCTGTTCCTCTATTATACCTCCTGGAAATGTATGAATAAATTGACAATTAGGCATTACCTTCCCTCTTTTTGTCATTAAAGCGTTTTCTTGCACTAAGTGACCCTGTCCGATTTGTCTTGACAGAATCAGACAATGTAGGGGCACCCACTATTGATAAAGATAACGGTAATACGCAGTTGTGAGTTTGGCCATGCGTTTCAAGAAGGAATAATGGTAAAATGAAGAGTTGGAAGGAAAGATGTATTAAATTGGAGGAAAAAGTGTTTACTAAAATACATTTTTCAGGAATTCTAACAGGTTGTCTTTAAAGTTTTTTGGAAGGTACAAAATTGTCCAGGTTTTGTCAAATAAATGTTTGTGCTGTAAAAAGTTATTTGTGGGAAAATGTGAAATTTGTATTCTTATTTGAAAAAACTAGGATCCTTACACTGGAGTCAAAGGGGTTTTCCACTTCTAGCTGTTTTGCTGCAGAAAACCGACAGCACTGTACGATGTGCAGTGGTCTGGGTTGGTACTGCAGGCTGAATACTATTGAAGTGAATGGGACTCTGTCTGCAGTACCAACTCAGACCACTGCACATTGTTCAGAGCTGTCTACTTCCTGCAGCAAAACAGCTAGAAGTTGGACAGCCCCTTTTAAAGCTGCCGAAGTGCCCTGGAAACAATAGACACTAAAATTCTTAGATTGATTCTCAGATTTAATTTTGAAAGCCAGATCTGACACATTTTATGGGGATTTTAAGGGGTTTTCCAGTCCAAAGCTATTGATGACCTATCCTCAGCTCCTTTTAATGAGCTGACCAGCATGGGACATGGGCGGTGGACGCCTGCCGATCTGCTATTGATGACTTATTCACCACATAGATCTTCTATAGCTTTCGACTGGAAAACCCCTTCAAGCTTTTCATTTCAGATTTTTAACTTTCTAATTCTATGATTTCAACACCTACACACACTATACATATCAGCATTTCCTTTTTTTATTCTCCTTGTCATACATGATGCAGTACTTTTTTTCTTGAATTGCTTTATCTTGCCCTTCCTCTTGCATTACAATCTGTATTGGATTCCATTCTGGAGCTGCAGTCACAATTTCGCTCCTTTCTTTGGTAAACTGGTGTATTCCCATAGTGGCATATCCATAGGAAAGTAGAAAGTGTGCCAAGAAACACCCGCTGTAATTGCAGCATGTAGGCTATGGATGCTGCTGTTACAGATGTTTGTAGAGGAAGGATATTCACTGAAGCAGCTCAACGTCACAATGTGCTGATTTCTTCACTTCGTAAATGCTATAAAGAGGAGGTTCCTCTAGATCTTGGAAGATGGAAACAAGAACTCTTGAAGGAAGGTGAAGATAGTTTGGCAGGATACCTACGAGTGTGTGGAAGCTGTGGTGAAGGACCAGCGCTGCATAAATTACTCGTTCTTGTGATAGAATTTATGAAGGGGAAGATCTTGAAGACTCAGGAAGGCAATAAAGGACCTGGACTTGACATGACATCCAGAGCTGAACTATCAGAGAGGAGAAAAGAAAACTGATTTTCCCAAAGTTTATTTGTAACGCTTTGTATTAATTTTTCAAGTTTTTGTAACTTTGGTTCTAATGAACCTATGAAAACCAAACTTGGTGCAATTGTCCGGTCCATGGTGTCTTGTCTCTAGTTTCCCCTCACATGTCAGTGTATGGTATTATACATGGAGGAGCTGCCGTGTGTTTTAATACTGAATATGGGAAATGGGAGGCGCCACCTGGGGGTAATAAGACAAATATTTCTGTTACACAGTATGCATTATGAACTAGAATATATACTAGAGCCTTTCTGCAGCATAGTAACCAATGTCATTACAGGATCTGTGCATGCTGCTAATAAGCTGCTAATAAGCCGCAAAAATGGATCTGTGTCTTTTCACCCCAGTCATCTCTTATTACCCCCTTCCTTAACATCTACGTTTAGTCAGTACAGTCTTTTGGATTTAAGGTCATAAATAGAGATGAGCGAGCGTACTCGGTTCGGGTGTTTTTGAACTCTAGCACCACTTTTTCCGAGTAACTGACTACTCGGACGAAAAGACTCGGGGGGGGGGGGGGGGAGGGGGGCGGCCTGGTGGAGCGGGGGTAGCTCTCGCCCAAATCTTTTCGTCCGAGTAGTTAGTTACTCGGATAAAGCGGTGCTCGAGTGCAAAAACGCCCGAACCGAGTACGCTCGCTCATCTCTAGTCATAAATAGTCATTGTTTGGAAAGTTATCTCGGTCAGAGCTACAGTATTTTTTAACTTTATTACAAATCTTTTTATTAAACATCAGTATATTGGCAAAGTTAACCAGTAGATGGATACTGTGTGGCTCACAGGTCAAAGGCCACAAAATAACAAATCTTACAACTGATACATAAGTAGAAGGCCTAGTACAAGCCCTTTTCTAAGGATTTCTATAGATTTAGACTTTTTCTAAGGTAAGATACCGAGATCCCTTTTATGTAAAGGATCGGAAGGATTTTTCTGAATATCTGAAGCAAAGGGCGAAATTCGTTATGCAATACGGGACAATTTTCTGACATTAAAAAAATTCCGTAATTTTGGAGCATACCTTTTTTGCACTAAAATTTATGACTTCATTTTAGCCGACACGCGCCAATTTGAAAGCCGGCATAGATTTCATGGACTCAGACAGTCAAAGATGTGCCAGTTTACAAAGGGAGTATAAATTAAATTTTATTTTCATCAATGATGGCGTGCGCTACAACCCGGTATGGACTGAAAACGAAAGTAAAATCGCAGCAAAACATCGGAATAGCAAACTTTTGCCGAGCGCCTGTGTGAGAGTGGCCTAAAGCCACGGTCACACATACCATCAGTAATCTGCCGTGATTTTGAGCGGTATTTAGGAACACATTTGTACAGCCCTACACAGGGTTTCTTTACGCACCCCATCATTATAATGGGCGATGATGTGTGTTAAAAAGTGCTTAAACACATGAAAATAGCGCAGACAGCTCTCAAAAATCGCGGTGTTAGAAACGGAATTTTGTGTGGAACGTTCGATGCAAACGAGACGATTTCCACTACCTGAAACACCCCAAGACCAGTTTCACACGGGCAATAATGCAGAATTATGAAGCCCATGTTTTTCAATGGTTTCCTTCACATTTGCAATGTTTTCAGTCCTGCGATGTTGCGTGGAAAGAAAACTGATGCATGTCCTATCTTTCTGCGTTCTGCCCGTTTTTTTTTTTATCGCCCATGTTTCCCATAGAGCTTTCGTTTTATTGCATCGCACGAACTTGTGATTTTCGTGGAAGGCGATTTTAGAAAGTCCTATTGTCTTTCTTGCAAGAAAAAACTGCAAGCAGCGCAATGTTTTTGTGAAAAAGAGCAGCGCTGACACTCGGACATCTCCATGAGAAAAATTGCAATATTGCTGCGATTTAGCGATCGCCCATGTAAAACTAGTCTATGGGGATGGGGGCTCGAGCTGAACTTTTGCACCCGGGCCCATGAGCCTCTAGTTACGCCCCCGGTATGGCTGAGGCTTACAAGTCCTGCCCGTCTCTTGCCCAGACACTTTGGTAATTGTGGCACACGTTACCCGCAGCCCTCTGTATCCACAGTGTAGCTTCATGTTACTTTCCGGTAAACTGATTTGATAAATTACATCCAAAAGCAGCATTCATGTTTACTCCGTATACCTGTGTCTGTGTGTCTTCATAATATACCCAACAGCCATGTTCTTATATTTTCAGGTTCTCCAGGGTGGCAGCATGGAATTTCCTGACATAAGTCCTGATATTACATACACAGTTAAGGTTCGGGTGAACTTAATGAAAAAGGCAATGTGTTTTCTTGATCCATATGAACAACGTAAGGATTTACTCTGGAGTGACTGGAGTGAGGAGAAGAAGATAATGGGTAAAGAAATAATTACATTTCAGGGAATATGTCGCCATATATACATTTTAAAACCAGATAGTTAAACATTTTCCAATTATTTTATAAATCTGGTTTTAGGATATTTATTTATTTATTTATTTATTTATTTATTTTTTGAGAATCCACCATCTACATGATTATGGGAGCTCCCATCTTGCTTTTGCTGTAGAGAGATGTTTTATAGCAGCTTTTAGTGATATGCTTTACAGCAAAGTTCATGGGAAATTCTTACAATAGACAAGAGAGAACTCATTGAGTTCTATGGGATGTATAGATGTGATCTGTGCAGAGATCGTTGTGCAGGGAGGGGGGGAGAGGTGAGCTGTGAGCATCACCTATTGTGAATAGTGGATTCCATGCTCTATCTAGTTGGTTTTTTTGGGGGGAAATTTAACAGCTAATGTGTTTCTTTATTTAAAGGGGTTGTCCAGCTCTGAAAGATTGACCTATCCTCAAGTCAGATGATCAATAACTGACTGGAGGTCCACTGCCTAGAACTCAAGACAATCAGTTGTTTGCTGGGCCACTGTGCGGTGCATAGAGTAGGTAACAGACAGCTCCATATATTATGTAGTGGCCTGGCATTATGTTGCAGGCACAGCTCTCATTCATTTCAATGGGAGCTGTGTCTGCAATACCATGCTGGACCACTGCACAATATATGGAGCTGTGCGCTTCCTCCTTCGTGTACCAAAACAGCAGCTCAGGGAGCAGCTGGACCTGCTTAGGTCTTGGGCAGCGACTGATCACATGACGCTGACAATCATAGGTGCTATAAGCACATGACTGCTGTTTGGTTAGGTGGTCGTTAGCACTGAGGCCACGGGGGTTGGTAGGAGATGTAGTCCGCCCGTAATCTGCACAGGGTTGAAGGACCTGTGATGACGTCACCGTCGTGATCAGGGGCGGAGCATGTAACTCGCTCACTGACTGGTGGTCGTGGGTATCTGCACAAGGATGAAGGACCTGTAATGACAACACCGTCATGTGATCAGGGGCAGTGCATGTAACTCACGGACGGACAGGTGGTTGTTAGTCTTTTGATGTGGATCTGTGTGTGTGTGCTAGCACTTCCTATATACCTCATTTAACAGGCACTGGTCCCCAACATCAACACTCCTGAACTGAAATACTAGGAAAACAATGAAAATCTTAAAAGAAATGTGTTAACTGTGTCAGTCCAACCATGATGTTTTAATCCAGAATCCGAATCATATGAATTTGCTTTCCTAGTAAGATATGGTGTCTGTCATTATGATAATGGTTGAAAATGATCATGCCTGTATTCTAGATTACTGATTCAGTCATTTATGTTCTAGCTATAGAAGATAAGAGAATCCGATTTCTAGTGATATTTCTCCCTGTTGTGTTGTTCATCACCGTGACTACAGTCCTCCTGCTTTTCTACATGAGAAGGTACAGTTTTAGCGTTCCACGGTGCCAATCGCAAAATTTTTAATTTTAAACAAACATTCAAGGATTAAACATTAGTAAAGTAATATTTAAAATTTGAAGCACTCAGCCAATCAGTTAGAGCTACCAGCAGGCGGGGATTTTAAATCCACGGCTGCTGATAGCTGAGAACTACAGAGTCGGGGACAGCGGCAGAAGTTGCGGCTGAGCCCTGGCAGCTGAAGGGAGGTAAGAATGCTGCTTTTTTTTTTTTTTTTTAACGCTACTTTTCTTGGATTTTCAAGGAAGGGCTTATGTTTAAAGCCCTTCCCTGAAATCCAATGACGGGATGCCGGCAGCAGGATTCTGTACAGCAGCTGTCATGAGTGACAGCTGCGGTTGAAAATTGAAGAATTCCTCTGCTGCATCTGTGCCACAGATGTGGCAGATGTAGCAGCAGGGAATTCTTTTAACTAGCGGGGGTGAAGGAAACATCTGCTGGGGGTCACGGCAGCGGCGGAGAGGTCCGTTTTTTTTACACTAAAATGTTTTGTTTTTTTTTAGGGAAGGGCTTATATGTAAAGCCCTTCCCTGAAAAAGAATGCAGGGAGCCGGCAGAGCATTGCTTTCAATGGAGCTGCTGGCAGCAGCCGTGGCTCCATTGACGACAAGCACGCAGCTGTGTTCACGCATGTTTTTGCTCGTACCTAAGTACGCACAAAAACACGCTTGTGTGAACCCACCCTTATACTGCTGTTAGGTGAGGTGACGGGGCTAGGAGCTATATTTTAATACTTGCCAATGGCAGCTGAACATCTTGACTCTTTTCAGAGTCCTGTGCATACACGCTCCCCCTTTAGACTTGTATAGGAGAGCTGCGTGCATGGGACTCTGAAGATCCAGATGTTCAGCCGGTGCGGACTTCAGTTTATGGTGCTTTACATTAGTGACCAGTTCCCTTCTAATCCTCCAATACCGCAGTAGAGGTTATTGTAGTGATAAGAAAACACAATTTACAATATCTTTATTTTATACAATTATCTTTCAGACTGCTGTTCCGTATTTGTCCTCGAATACCGGATCCTAGCAAAGTTCTATCCAGTGATTTTCAGGTAAAATATTTTTTTTCACTTATCACTATTCTCACTGGTGAGAGGAAGGAGGAGAGGACTAGAGACTGTAGATTGAGATATCCGATATATTTATTAATTATGTTTATTGGATTATCCAGGAGGTGGATGACTCTTACAGATGGTGTTTTTCCCATTTTTGTATGTACGGATAGAACACGCTGTATGGACCTCATAGAGAGGGACCTCCTTCGAAGAATGGAAAGCCACTCATTAAGTGAATTAATTTAATACTACAGGTTAATGTATATCTCCAACCTCCCATTGAGATAACTATTGATCTCTGGGGGTTTCTGATCATTAGCCACCTAATTAAAAAAAAAAAAAGGATAATGTCTTAAAGCAGGCTTTCCAAACTCCATTTCTCAAGACTCCCCAATAGAGCCTCATGATTTGAGGATATCCTGCAGAGAGAACACCTATAGCCATTCTTAAGACGCTGGCAATAATTTAATCACAAGTGCGATACTAAAGGAATTCTGAAAACATTACCTGTTGGGGGAAGGGGGTGGGGGTGGGGGAGGGGGGTGGTATTGAGGACTGGGGTTGGAGAAACACTGCGTTAAAGGGATTGTGCCAGGTACACAAACCCTATATGTATATCTTACTAGGGCATATAAATATAATGAAGTGGGGTCCCACGCCCAGGACTTCCCTCTTTGACTCAGACCGGAGGGCTGCTCTACAAGAGTGGCTCCTGTGTGGGCATACTTTGTGCCATCTTATGAGAGGTGGTCACTTAGCTACTACAGGGGAAATGCAGTATTGCTGTAGGGAAAATGCCTGGTTAGCAGTGGTTTCCTCAAAATCAGCGGTTTCGAGAGCGGGAGTGTCCTTGCATTCTGAAAGGGGTTGTGCATGATAGCAAAGGATATGAAAATGAGAAAGAAGAAATGGTTATTCTCTCCAAAATGGTGCAGCCTTCTAGCCTGTTTCCCTGAAAATAAGACATACCCTGAAAATAAGACATAGCATGATTTTCCAGAATTTTTGGAGGATGCAAAATGATTTTTCAGGCTTTTTGAGGATGCTTGAAATAGAAGCCCTACTCCAAAGGTAGTAGAAAATAAACACCTCCCTCGGTAGCGCCATTTCTATAGAACAACCCAGATGGACACAGTGCTGACTTCTGCTGGGACATGGAGATCCAGCATTACCAGTGATCTTTGCCACAGACTGACTATCTAGATGCTTAGTAATCCACGTAGTTTTTCCCCAAACTGCCAACAGCAATGTAGGTCACATACAAGGTGTGAATGCATAAAGTGATTTTTTAAAATAACTTTTGTACTAGACTGCGACCATTTTTGAAGTGTTTACATACAGTTGAAGTATAAAGAATGAACGTCTCCATGTTGGCTCTTCAGCATTATTCTTAACATACTTTTCATTCTTAACTTTAAAAAAAATTGAAAGAAAACAGCTGAGAGTAGTCGGCCTTCTGCGTGAGAGAATTACATACAAAAGAAGCCATAGAAAGAAAAGCGGAATGAGTGTGCCATCTTCATATGTGCGGCTCACAATACAGAGGGATATCTTCATATGTGCGGCTCACAATACAGAGGGCTATCTTCATATGTGCGGCTCACAATACAGAGGGCTATCTTCATATGTGCTGCTCACAATACAGAGGGCTATCTTCATATGTGCCGCTCACAATACAGAGGGATCTCTTCATATGTGCCGCTCACAATACAGAGGGCTATCTTCATATGTGCCGCTCACAATACAGAGGGATCTCTTCATATGTGCGGCTCACAATACAGAGGGATCTCTTCATATGTGCCAGAGGGATCTCTTCATATGTGCCGCTCACAATACACAGGGATATCTTACTTATAATAACTGCGTGTGTGATTTGATTTAAAATGTATATGTTCCAATATTAAAATTGCCATTTGTGGGATATTTTTAAGCCCCAGCTTTTGATCCATCCAGGAAGACCCACTTGTGTTCTAGAAGGGATCATTTTTGATGTACATTTGCATAACTCCACCTACTAAGTGTGATGATCACCATAAACCAAGGTTAAGACCGTGGCCTGAATTGCAGCAAAAATAGTGCCACATTTCCAGAAATTTCACCAAAATTTTAGTGCAATTTTTGGTGCAAACTAAGCCAACTAAAGGGTCCAAAAATATTAAAATTCTACAGATTAATCCTTCAGCAGTGTCACTGTGACAGACTAGACTATCTCAAAATGCACCAGATTTCAGTTTGCACTGCCTGTTCTAAGAGTGTATTCACATGGGCGACTCATGTGTAATTCAATTGCCATTTGGATGGAATGAGCATGTGAGAAGAACAGTTCAATCTGTTTGATAGGAGCAATTTTTCTCTCAGACCATCAAGTCGTAACACGCAGATTGCCGCATGTCCTACCTTTGGGCTATTCTGTTCAGAAATGGCCAATTTGTTTCTATTCGAGGAAAAAAAAATCTCATCGCATTTAAATGAGTTTCATGTGAGTGTGATGGGAGTTTTCTATTTTTACTATTGAAACCGCGTGCAATTTTTTTTTCACTTTTCTCTCAACAGAATCACAGGAAAAGTTGCTGATTTACAAGTGCAATATCGCACTTGCCCATGTGAATACACGGTTTACATACAATAGTAGCCTTAGATGGCCTTGCATCTAATTAATGAAACTAAAATTGCCTACATAGATTCCCTTTAATGATATAAATGTAACTCCTTTAAACTCTTGTCGTTGTGGCTTTTATTATGATAAAACAGTATAAATGGCAAATAAGCAATGATAACGAATTACTAGTAGTGTTATAAGGTGTCTGTGCTGAGTAATAACTATAAGGCAGGACTCACACGCATGGGGAGCTGTCAGCTGTGAAGATTTTCAGATGGAGGATGCTACTTGTGTCTTTGGTTTTTAAACCTCCTGGGGGAAGGGGCCGCCCCCATATGAATTGAGTGAGTAGTGTATTGCTTCCATAAACAGGTCAGACTGGTCCTTTGTTAGCAGAAGACACTTCAAATTACTGCCACATGGCATAAGGAATGCTTTTATTTAGGAAACGGCAAATGAGAGGAAGATGGTAAGTGTTTCTCCTGGAGAGAAAGTCCTCAATGAACAGAGCATGCTTAATGGAAGCTCCTCCCTGGCGAATGAGCTCACAGCTACCTCACTATGAGAATGACCTATCGGCACACAAAATGTTGTAATGTATCTGAATGTCCCACCTTCCTTTGTTTGAATACTATACAAAAGCTTTACCCACCTAAATAACGTGGATGCCCTGGGATGTACACTCTATGATGATATGGCTTTCATTGGGGATCTCTGGGCCCGTACATTGATCATGTCAAATATGGCACCCACAGTATATCAAACAGCGCAAATTGCGCTAACTAGAGATGAGCGAATATACTCGTTTCGAGTAATTACTCGATCGAGCACCGCGATTTTCGAGTACTTCCGTACTCGGGTGAAAAGATTCGGGGGGAGGCGTGGCGGAGCGGGGGGTAGCAGCGGGGATCAGGGGGGAGCTCTCCCTCTTCCCCCACTCCCCGCTGCAACCTCCCACTCACCCACGGTGCCCCCCTTCCCAAATCTTTTCACCCAAGTACAGAAGTACTCGAAAATCGCGGCGCTCGGGTGAAAAAGGGTCGTGTCCGAGTAGGTTCGCTCATCTCTGGCGCTAACACATGAGTTATGTTCAAAGACCCATTCTTGAGTAAAGGTGTTTTTACGCTAAGTGATTGACATTGTTCGCTTGTTTACTCAAGCAGCCTGTTCATCTCAGAAGATAAATTGTACACTCACAAGTCGTTCACATTCACTGCGCCAATGAATAAGAATGACTGAATGAGCAGTATTTAAACCGAATTGGCGAACGAGCCAACACCTGCATGAAATGAACGATAAGCAAATGAATTACAGCTCATCGTTCGATCGTTGGCTATGTGTTTACACTGAAAGATTATCATTCAAATGATCGAGCGTTTTGAGTTTGTTTTTTTTTTAAATAAGTCATTCAGTGTGAAAGCACGTTAATGTTGACATACCAGAAAGCCAAATGGTATTTTATAAATCAGACTTCTTCCTTTTGGAAAGAAAGCTACAAATGAATGCCAACTTCTTCCTCTTGCTTTGCATACAATCTTGATTGTAAGGTTTTACGCCATTTAGAAGTACTATTTTATGTTACAATTACGTTTGTATTTGTTATCATACTTGCAAATGAAAAATCTTTAATTTTCTTTCTCAACAGCATTGGCTAAAGTATGGGAAAGCTGTATACGAGCCCAAGAAGGAGGAAGTTTGTGTGGTGTCTTTACTAGAAACGTCATTGTCATCTTCTCAAGTCGAGTAAAACCTCAAGTGGAAAATGTGAAGAGTTCTATTTCTGTCCAGTTGTTTACACCTTCAGCAGACAGCTAAACCTTAAACACAGATCTTGTGACTGGTCGATGCAGCTATGCTTTTGAAACGGAGACACAGAAGCGTGAGCTTCAGGCATTACAATAAACCACTCCTATTGAATCTGGTTCTCCGCTTTTGGACAATCCCTACTTGTTAGAGGGGACCCTTGACAGTGGGCTTATCACAAAGTGTCCCCCTGCTGGGACTTCATAAGTCAGCTGTAATCTGTGCTAAAACTTGACAGTAAGTGTTCAATTTCCCTGCAGACCACCTCAAGGGAAAGTGAAATATGTTGTGTAATAGAGGATTGGTCCTCCAGACTAAGATACACTCACAACTGCTGTCAACCCTGCCAATATCTGAGGACCGTGAACATGGAACTCTCCTCTGTTAACTCGGACTCCTCCAATAGGGTATATGAACTTGGGTTCTAAACTTCTCAGCCTCTATAGGCATGTTCAGACTCTAAAGAGAACGTTCAGGACCATGGATCCCCTGTTGAGCTTCATCAAGATCATCTACCTGAAAAATTAACTGAAGGCACAACTACTTTTGAAGAAAAGGAAATCGAATTTGATTATTTTCCCCATTTGGGTTAGTACCAACCAGCTTCAGCAACATGTGTGCTCTTACTAAATTGCTAGAGCAAGTGTACAAGGGAAGTCTGCCGCTGAGGTTTCACTCTTGTAGGTCCCTTTCTGCAAAATGGCACCAGCTCTTATGGAATATAAATACTTCATCATATTGGAGGAAAATATATAAAAATGACACAAATGTTTATTATATAGCTACAAGATGCAGTCTGGCATTAGACACGAAGAACTACAACTGTGAGGAAGATCAGGATGGATGACCGAATGAGCAAACTTTGACCGAAAGGCATTCCTACAAATCAAGCCAAACCTTTTGGTAATTTAGGCATTCTGTGTCCAAGAGCAATAATCCGCTCTTAGGAGTAAGCGGAGGAGTCCTCTACAAAATAACTTCAGGTGACAATCCAAGACCTAGTTTTCCTTTAAAAGTGACAGTTTTTTTAAATTTTTTTTTGTGTGTGTTGAACGTGTGCTACTTATTTATGTAAGGAGAAGGCGTTTTATATGGTATCAAAGTGCCAGCAATCATATCCTCAGGACTTGATAATCTGTTTCACAATTCAGTGGACCTTGAACTACTTTGTATATTTTTCTAAAGGGCTGATTTAAGAAAATAGAAGTGCGTTTTATTTTTATTATATTGAATTATACTGTGGATTTGCAGGAATCGCCGGTGCGACTTTTTTTTTTTTCTTGGACCGCTTAAGTTTAGGAGGGGAAAAAAGGTTACTTTTCAAATCTACAACATACTTGGTACATGGGGTCTATGGACATATTGAACTTCTGCGCCAAGCTCTTTCCTGGCACATATGCAAAATGTGGCCAAAGATTGAAATGCGAACTGAGCTTTTCTATTGCTTTTGTTTAAGTTGCAATGGGAAGTTGATTATAAATCTAACGAATGAAACGCTGTGAAATGACGG
This sequence comes from Eleutherodactylus coqui, assembly GCF_035609145.1. Lineage (NCBI taxonomy): Eukaryota > Metazoa > Chordata > Amphibia > Anura > Eleutherodactylidae > Eleutherodactylus > Eleutherodactylus coqui. Next base: position 132,050,581 of record NC_089846.1, on the reverse strand, counting down.
CTGGTATACACTATGCAAGACTCGATCCAAAGGTCACTTTGTAATCTCACAAACGGACAACCAGACAACTCACTCAAATGAAGATCATTTATTAACTTGTGCAGTGTTACAGCATGGGTATATAGTAACAGGTGAGCAATGTTGGGGAGTCAGTGGAGGCACAATGAGTGAGAGGAGGGGGTATCAGTGAGCGTGTAAAGAATAGAAATGCCATTTGTTTTATATGGTGTACATAATTTATGTATAATAAAGTACTTTTTGGTATATTTTACTAAATATTAGGTGATTTGAAGGGTACAGCACAGAGGTTGGTAAAGAGAAATATGGACCTGAATGCCACTGCAATGGAGAAGAAACTTGCATAAGAAAAAAACTTGCATAACTACATCTGTGCGCTAGTATTTAATTTGAGCATTGAAAATACAAACAAGATATAGATTTAGATTATGACACCATTGGACAATATATTGCCAGTCACCCTTAGCGGCCAGATTGCTCACTAAGGATGTAGCTGTATGTGTATATAGGTAATATCCTTAGTGAGCAATCTGGCAGCTAGGTGTGACAGGTAACATAATGTGCAATGGCGTTATAATAGAGGAGAATGAGAGCGGTGTTTTTTTTTTTTTGTATGTATGTGGCATAATCCGTTAAACCTGGCTGTAGACCTTAATAGTGGACAGAGCTCAAAAACTGCATAGGCAAAGATAACTAAAATCAGAATCTACTTGCATGAACTTGATATTTATATTGTTGGGTATTTATAGGTACACGAGTGAGAATTTAGGAGTTTAACCCTTTAAGGACGAAGCACAGTAAATTTACGGCATTTGGTCTAGGGCTTTAATCCCATAACAGAAGTACGGCGTGGGATTAAAGCCTCTGCTCCTGCAGTCAAGCACATACATGTATATTGTGTAATGTATGGCATTGCAATAGTGGCGAAAAGAAAAACCCTATTTTAGCTATAAATGTCTAGTCCTCCCTTAGCTTTAGGGCTTATTCATACTGATCACATCCGTAATTTGTATCCATGTGTAGTCTGTGTTTGTAACGGGTTGCACATAGAGAGTACACACAGTCATTGATTTCTATGGGCTTATTCATACATGCAGTTTTTTTTTTACTGATGGACCTGTAATCCATGCAAAAGAATCGCAGCATGGAAGAGCATTGGGCCTGCAATGTCCACTGTCCCTGCCACGGTTGTGTGCTGTCTAACGCAAGTTGCGCCCAAGAATCTAGTATGTAACTTGCACAAGGATATGTGAATAAGCCCTTAGTAAACTCACAAGACCATAGAGGGTAGAAGAGAGTAAAATTGATCGCTGGTGATAATTTATGTTTTGCATAACGCACATTCTGTGGAAAAGAAATGAACTTGCGAGGTTTGGGCGTCAAGTGCTCATGCATTACTTCAGGGGTCCCCAACGCCAGTCCTCAGGGACCAACAACAGGTCATGTTTTCAGGATATCCTATAGTAAGAACACCTGTGGCAATGTCTGAGGCCCTGACAATTACATCACCTGTGCAAGACTGAGGAAATTCTGAAAACCTGGTCTGTTGGCGGTCCCTGAGGACTGGAGTTGGAGAACCCTGCATTACTTCATGTCTAAAAGTGTTGCTTTTGGGGAAGGGCAGCTTTTTTATTTTTTTGCTTTAATTTTTTTTTTTTACTATTTTTCATTTTATTTTCCACTGGGCGGAGCATAGGTAAGCAGAGAAAACAAAGCTTATGTTTGCCCTGCTGTCCCCACACACAGACTACTGGTAACAGATCTTATGGTAAAAGCCCATTACATCACTGATAGCCGATCAGTAGTCGCTGCCATAGAGTGAGGATGCGCATCTGCAAGCGGTACCTGATTTCACAGGAATTCCCCAGCAAACCACCTTCTGTATTCAAGAGGCTAAGGTTAGGGACATCATATGCTGCCGTACTTCGTAGGGACCTGCCAATAGAGGCATTCCTTCAGCATGGGGTGGGTGAAACGTGTAGCCTGTCAAGGATCGAATTGGGGACCTCCTGCATGCCAGTCTAGCTCTCACTGCTGAGCCATCCAGCCTTTGGATAGGTTCCTCTCCATGACTCTAGCCTTGTTCTATGTTCCCTGCTAATCTAGTCCCTGCCTCCTGGTCCTGACCCCCGCCTCTGTTTCCTGCTTAGGCTCGTTATAAAAGCCTGACCCTTCTACCACACCAGTGCATGATTATTGTGCTCTGCTGCATTTATCAAGAATCATCTAACCTGCTCCTCTCCTGTAAACCTTGACTACCTGCTGACGATTCCTGGCTCTCCTCCTGCCTACGCTTTCTGCCTCATCCATTTGTACTGCAACTGAGACTTCCCAATAATGCATCCTAGCTTTCCATCTGACTACGCTTTCCTCTTCATTCATTCTGCAAACATGATTACCTGCTGATGATTCCTGGCTCTCCTCCTGACAAGGCTACCTGCCTCATCTATTTGTACTGCAAACTTGACTACCTGCTGATGACCTCTGGCTTCCTACTGACTACTCTCCGGTCCCGCATGGCTACTACACCCGCGGCTCCTATCCAGCGTCAGTAAGACGATACACAGGCTTTGATCCCTCTGCATTTAACTGGACCTGAACTAATCAGGTACCGATGTTGGCACCTGGATAATAGGCTGTTAGTTACAGCCATAGTTGGAACATCTGTCAAGCTGGAAGCCAGCTATGGTTGTGAAATCAATTAAGGTGTTCTACAATGTTTAGCATGGCATTTGAACATAGTGGCCAGTCTAGATGTAATGTTGACTGGAGGAGGGAGACGTTCTGCATGGAGACAAAGACATTTTTTTGTTTGACTTTTTTGGATTTTTTACAACAATGTAGGAGGTGCTCTGCTTACAACCTGCATAACTCCATTTCATGTGCCCACTCATGAAGGTGAGCTGATCGCCAGGGCTCTAGATGCTGGAACAGTTATTATTCGGGGGAGGTACAACCGTTGTGTATGAACTGTGGTCACCAACCTGTGGCTCTTTAGCTGTTGTAGAACTTCAAATCCTAGCATGTCCTTACTGTCTGATGGGGATATGGAAGCCAGAGGGCCGCTGGTTTAAGTTATATAGCACTGATATGTGGCACAAGAGCATTCTATTATGGAAATCTAAAGCTCCCCCTACTGGTGGACATAAGTGAAAGTCAAACAATTCAGGTCATTTGTAACAGCAGTTGCCGAGAGCAACTATACTGTATAAATAATGTAACTACTGTATGTGAAAAGGTTTGTGATATAAGAGATGCAGCAAATAGAGAAACCCAGTCCTACTCAAATATTGTTGTGCCGGATCATGGCCCTTTGTCATAGTATATATAGGTGTTCACAAAGGCAAGTTAAAAAGTGCATTATAGGCAATCGCATTCAAAAGCATGGGCTTAACAGGTTCCCGTTAGTTAAATTAATAATATATCAGATATAGAAAAACATAAAACAGTCCTTGATATCCATGTAACAAAAATAGAAATGTCAAGTATTCATCTTATGAGCCAAACTATTTTCTGATGAGCAGTTACCTCCCCTCCTAGGGACTGTCATCTGAAATGTCAACTCCACCTTTGCCTCTCACTTCTACATTTCATGACCACTGCCAAAATCGTTAACAATGGGCACTTAAAAATCAGAACTGGACCATGGAGCAATGGAAGAAGGTGGTTTGATCCGGTGAATCACATATTTCTTTAGATCATAAAGTGTGTGCGCTTTGCTTACCTGGGGCGGAAAAGCTACCAGGATGCACTATGGGGAAAAACAAGCCAATGGAGGCAGTGTGATGTTCTGGACAATGGACAATGTTCTGCTAGGAAACCTAGAACCCTGGCATACATGTGGATATGACACATACCACTAACCTAAACATTGTACAGACCCACGTTCATGGCAGCAGTATTCCCTAATGGAGGTGGCCTCTAGCAGCAGGATAATGCAGTGTTCCCCAACTCCAGTCCTCAGGGACCACCAACAGGTCATGTTTTCAGGATTTCCTCAGTATTGCACAGGTGGTGTAATTATGGCCGGGGCCTCAGACATTGCCACAGGTGCTCTTACTATAGGATATCCTGAAAACATGACCTGTTGTTGGTCTGAGGACTGGAGTTGGGGACCCCTGGGATAATGCACCCTGCTACACTGCAAAAGTTGTTGCGGAATAGTTTGAGGAACAGAACAAAAAGATCAAGGTGATGACTTGGCCCCAAAATTCCCCAGATCTCATTCCAATTGAGCAGCTGTGGGATGTGCTGGAAAAGCATGTCTGATCCATGGAGGCCGCATCTCACAACGTATAGGATTGAAAAGATCTGCTGCTAACATCTTGAGGCTAGATACCACAGGACCCCTTCAGAGATCTGGTGGAGTCAAGGCCTTGATAGGTCAGAGCTGTATGGGTAGCACAGATATAGTGTCCCAAAGTTGGGGTCCACTACTGCACCTCTGTATGTGTGTTTTATGTCTGTCTTGTTTTCATGTTGTACTCGTGGAATGCATCAGTTTCATGTGTATGTTTAATAGCTATAGCTACACTAACAGATCATTATAATATCTAATTAGGACAGATCAAAAACACAGACCTGATTAAAATATAAGATTAAGGTTTCTCTGATACTCCATATATCTGTTACAGTAAGAGCACTTTTTGTAGTATCTCATATCCAGCATCATACTTCAAACATCCGTTAGAAGGATACTCATTCCCTGTTGGCAACCTGTACTGTAGGTGCCAACTTAATTCAGTGTGCTAGCCATTGTTTGTTTGTGCACTTTTGTGTGAGGTGTGCCCTCTAGTGGTAAATGTTTTTAAAGAAAATTAATAAATATGTTTAACTTAGTCGAAACTGTGAAAGTTTCCATGTGTATGGAAGCCTGCAGGCATGAAAGGGTTAATGTCTGTTCATGTCTGGTGATGTCTGGAAATGGTATCGTTTTAGTTATTCCTGGATTTGTTGTTGGTCATGTGATGAATGTTTAATAAATGGGGATATATGAGACGTCCGTGGAGTGGAATTGAAGAGAATCAGAATGTAAGAATGAGAGTGAGAGTGAGAAAAAGGGGAAAAAAAAGGACAAAGTCCTGCCGCGCCGTGCCAGGAGCCCTGCTGTTACTAACTTCGTCAGGAGAGTATGAAAGCCAGATGTGGTGGAAACGCATGGGTGCGCAGTGCAATTCACACATGCAACCGGAAGAATGAAATCCGCTACTAGCGAGAGACAAGTGAGTGCATGACAGAGGAGAGAGAAAGCCAAGAGGTGACTGAGACTGCTGCTTGTACAAATGCCCCAAGAACTTTCGCTGCTGCAGCACTTCAATAATTTCTTTTGCCTGTAACCAAACTGATTTTACTGGAATACCCTTACCAACGTTAAGTAAAAGGATCAAGGCTGACCATTCCCGGTCTTAACTCGAAAATGTATTTTCCTGTGTGTGGACTACCTTATTTTATTAAGGGGAGCTACAACAGAGAACGGAGCGGTGGCGTCACGAGTGACAAGTAGGACATCCGGTTACTCCAGTTGTGATCTCCCCCAGCTCGCAACGAGATCGGCATCCTAGCCACACATAGCAAGGAGACGGTAGAGCCCCATGACAAGGCCCAAAACTCTACCCCGCTGTCTCATTGGCTCAGGGCCCGCTCCTCAGAAGAGGCACAGAGAGGACAATAACCGTTTTTATGTTATGACTGATTCATGTGTATTCCGATATTAATTTTCAATTGACATTTCTTGTATCTTTTGTACAGTATGTCCATTTTTGATTTATTTTGCCCATTTGTACTAATAACTAGCGGAATATTTAGGTCAGAAGTGCTAGATAATGATAAAATGGGACGGGCTTATTTTGACTCCCATTAAAGGCAATGGAAGTAAAACACAGGTGCACTAGTGTGCTTGGGTGCTGGTTGTTCCTCTTCAAAGAATGTGGCACAATGCTAGGGTCTTGGGTTCAAATCCCATCAAGGGCATAATCTCCATGAACTTTAAAGGCCCCAATCCAGATGCTGCCATTCAAGAGATTTAAACCTATTATTCCAGCATTGTAAAGCAGCCTAAGCCATCACTCCAGAGAGAAGGAGGAAAACAGCAAACACAAAGAGCATAAAACCTCTATCCAGATGTTGCTCTTCGTCAGATTTGAACCTTAGATTCCAGTGCTGCAAGGCAACAGTGATAACAACTGAGCCTCAACTGCTTAGATGGAAGCGTATATCGGCCAGGCGTAAAAACCTGACCAACATACTCATGTAAATAAGCCCTTACGAACATTTTAAATACACAACGAATATAACAAATAGTTTCTTCAAATTAAACACAAAATTCCACTTTTAATAAGCTATTCAACACCTGCATGAGCAGCATCTTCAGTACTTAGCAGAGAACCCTTGGGCTGGGTTTTACACAGTGCGGAATTTCTGCAAAAATCTCCTCCACCCGCTACGGCCGATGCATTGCGGGCAAGATGCGCTGAAATTGACATGCCATGCAGAAATCAAAGCCGCAGCATGTCAATTGTTTCGCCATTTCCCCGACGGCCTCGCTCTGGGGATAACTGCAGCAGAATACCGGCGGCGAAACCGCCTCAAAACCATTTCTGCCATGGAAATCGCTCGGTATTTCCGTGCGGTCATTCTGCAAGATTTCAGGGGGATTTACACCCGTGTGAACCCAGCCTTGGGGCTCTTCCACACTTGCATTTTTCTTGCGCGGTTTTTTCACGTGATATGGCTGCGATTTTTTTTTTCTTTTTTAAACGTGAATGTCAATGGGACTTTCTAATGTTGAAAACGCATCGCACAAAAATGGCAAGTTTGTGCTTTGCGATCTTTGTACGTTGCGTTTTTAACAATTGAAAGCCCATTGACATTCGTGTAAAAAAATAAAAAAAAATAAAAAAAAAGCGCAAGAAAAATGCAAGCGTGGAATAAGCCCTTAAGTTACGCTCCCATGTATCAAAAACCACTTGTATACTAGAAGGTAGCAGAGGCACTAGAGATACAGTTGGAAGCATAGTTTGCAGGTTCAAAGGGAAGTAAACATTGGATACATTACTTGGGTGTGGCAGAAAGGCAGGGGGTCAAAACCCCTCAAGTGACTGAAAAGACCTGCAGGAAGATTTGGTGGTAGCAGCCACTGAGGTTTCCTTTTGCATAGTAAGGTCTAATGCATACGGGCGTATTTGCATTGCAGAATCGGGAGTGGGCTTCCGCAGCAAATACTGCCGTAGACATTGCGTTTTGATGACATTGCGGAAGGGTCGGGGATTCTGCGTCATCACCCAGCAACAGCGCAGCATTTTCTGTACTGCATATTTGCGCCAGCGCATCAGCCGGCACATCCACAATACAGGAGAGATGTCTGCGGGCAGGTACGGGGGGAGGGGGGGTTCACCAGCTGGGCACAGGGTCGGATTCCGCTGTGGGATCCCGCATACGGAATTTGACCTGGCTGTGTGCATTCTCCCTTAGGCAAATGCAAAACAATGAAGGACTTCATGTCTGAGGTACACCTCTACTGATCCAAAAGCATAAGAAAATTCGGCTTTAATATGCTCAAAACCATATAAATATAACTCCGACGCTTCGGGATTCTGTTCTGTGGAGCCATGAAACAAAACTGGAAATTTTTGGGCCTGTGTATCAACATTATGTCTGGAAGAGGAAGAATCAAACATGCGAAAAAAAGCGCCCTGCCTTCAGTGAAATATGGGGGTGACTGACACGTTGGGGCTGCTTTGCTTCCTCTGACACAAGAAACCTGCAGTCTGTGAAGACATCGATTCAATCAAGTATCAGAAACTCCTTGGAGAAAATATCATACATTCTATGAGGAAGTTGAAGCTCGGTGATTCTAGTAGGGTTTCATCTCCTAAATTCAAATATGTTGTTAGAACTTTTCCATCAGGCAGGGTGTTTTTGTGACACTTATTTTTTTTCTTTTTAATATTGCAGTTTTGTATTGGCCACTAGATGGCAGCAGAGGACACCTTACGAAAAGGAAAAAGGCGTCTCACTTAATTGCATGCAAGGAGTCTCATTTGAAAGAACAAACAAATTAACAACTTTTTTTGGTTCCAAATGCTGGGTGTTTAAAAGTAAAGATAATCGTTTGAAATCATCGCCATTTCCCTCATTAGCTGTTAGTCACGCTGCTAAACTCCCTCCAGCCTCTCTTCTCCGGCCGCTATCATTGGCTCCCATAGGAATCTATGCAGCCGCCAACGTATTCCAGCCAGAAAGATAGTTCCAAGATTCTCTTTCCTAGCCATCGTAAAAGCACCCAGTGCTATATTGGGCCGGCCGGGCGCTTTTACGACGCGGGAATACACTTATGTGATCTGATGCATTGGAATCCAATGGTAACATAGCAGCCGGACATAAAAATGGCGGCTGATATACGCTCGGGTGAATAAGTCCTGAAACTCAGTGATAAATGACAAGTGAACGAATAGCGCACGATGGCTTCACGTTTACACGTAACAATTATCGCCCAAATTCATTCATTTATACGAATTTTGAGTGATAATCGTTACGTGTAAATGGGCCTTAAGGCCGGTTTCACGTGATCGGATTCCTATTGCGGAATCCGCAAATGGCATCCGCGTGGAGGATCTGCAGCAAATTGCATGCATTGGAAGGCATGTATTTTCGTTTTTTCGCTCCCACATGCGGATACAAATTGCAAATTCTGTGAGCGGAGTACAATTGCAGCATGCTCTATTTTGCTGCGGCCTGCACATGGATGGCCTCCATTATACTCAATGGAGGCCGCCCGACCAGCAGCCTGTATGGTGCAAATAATACAAATATGGGAAAAAAAGAATCTGTACTGCACATGACCGCCGGCGAACTGCAGTGATCATGCGCAATGCAGAAACCACAGGTATGCGGGGTCACCAGACGGCTTCATAACCGGTATCTACTGCAGGATCACGCAAATGCGAAATCCAACCCGGTCATGTGAAGCCGGCCTAATACTCTGTATCGGTACCAATTATTGTCATTGGTACCGATACAGCAATATTCCACCACTGCCCACCTTACCCCATTACAGTCACTCTGACAACTGTCTACTCTTGTTAGATCACAAATTATCAGCTTCTGGGTGAATCATCGTATAAATGTAATATTCCTGGGAGTCTGGTGGTTAAGTGGCTCAGCAGTTATTCCTCTTCATCCTCCGGCGGCAGAGAAGGGATATTTTGTTGCCTGGACCGGTGTTTCCCAACTCCAGTCCTCAGGGACCCCCAACAGGTCATGTTTTCAGGATATCCTATGGTAAGAACACCCGTGGTAATGTCTGAGGACCCGACAATTACATCACCTGTGTAACACTGAGGAAATCCTGCAAACATGACCTGTTTGGGGGGGGGGGGGCGTGAGGACTGGAGTTGGGGAACACTGGTCTAGACCACCCACCTAGAATGATCAATCCAGAAATTAGCATAATTAATTGCTGGCCAATAAGAAGCCCCTTCTATAGCTCACCCACGTTTTATGTTATTCTTGTCCTGGCAAGTGCAGGGTGCTTCTTACCTGCTCAGCCCACCTTTGTGTTTTTGGGCTTCTTCACACAAGCACATGCGTTTTTTTGTTCGCTCGGACGCACCGTGAATGGACTATTTTCCGCGATCAAGTCCCGAGCTTAGCGTTTTCTCATCCATTCACACGGCTGGGTGCAACACATTAGCGAAAAAATATGTTGCAGCCCAGAAATCTCTCGCTCAGCATAAATCCTCAGAATGACTGCAAATGCCTAAATAGAAGCACCTGTAAACTCTTTGCAGCGCTGGATGCTGCTAAACTGCCTCACCTCTTCCTTTTTTCCCCAGCTCCCATAGGAGCCTATGGGAGCCGCTAGTGTATATCGGTCGAAAGATAGATCCAGAACGATCTTTTTACCCAGCGTATAATAGCAAGCACGGATTTCGGTCACGTATATATTCTATTTTTTATGGTGCAACATTTTTACGCACTGCAAATTCGCCCATGTGAATGAATGCATTGGAAACCAATGCCTCAGATGGTCGTATATATCGGCCGGCCGTGAAAACGTGCCTACATAGCCGCGTATATAAGCTCGTGTGAGTAAAGCCTTAGGCTTTCACAGCCGGCTGATATACACTGCCCATTTGATGCATTGGTTTACAATACATCATTCAGTACACATGGGCGTATTCCCGCAGCATAGAAGCGCCCGGCCAGCCAAGATAGCGCATTTCGGGCAGGCCCTTTTACGTCAGCAGGGAAAGATAGTTCAGGAACTATCTTCCTGGCTGGAATACAGCGGCGGCTCCTGTAGACTCTTATAGGAGTCTATGGCAGCTGCCGAAGAAGGGAGGTTGGAGGGAGTTTAGTAGGGTCTCTGCTTAACTCCAACCCCCTTCCCTCCTTTTCACCCCTTAACGTAAAAACACCCAGCAGAAATGTGCTCCTATCTGCTATATTGGCTGGCCAGGCACTTTTACGCCTTGGGAATATGTCCATTTGAAATGAGCATTGTAAACCAATGCATCAGATGGGCAGCGTATATCGGCCGGGTGTGAAAGTGCGACAATATACGCTAGTGTGAATGAAGCAGAGCTAAACGGTCTCCCTCAGCCCGATGGCAATCCGGGCTTGGCATATATGTGCTAGACTCGGGTCGTCTGAACGGGCGTGCAAACGGCAAATTTGTGCGCCCGTTAACTCGATTTTTGGTTGTGCTGTGGCCGTGACACAGCCGACAAAAAACCTCTATGCTCGTGTGAAAGAGCCCTTATCCTGCATTATACCGGACTTAATCCTTTCCAATGCAATTTGTATCCTGGTTTTCCTAGGGGGGCTTACTCTTTCTGCCGTTATAGAACGGCGCTATATGCTGGCTAAAGCCAGTACTGCATGAGGTGACACATTGGATAGGCTCCGACAGCAGAGAGGCTGGCAATATACAGTAAGAGAACCCCGACGGACGTCTTCCAACGTCAGAGCTGTACAGCCTTAAATCATAATGTCTTCAGACGTCAGACAGTGGATTGGAAAGGGTTAAAGCAGGTAGCTCTGCTGTGGAGGAGTACTTCTGGAATCTGCCAGCTGCTGTTCCTGATGTCTACAAGTATCTGTACCAGTTGGTGTATACATGGCAGTTACAAGCATCTATGCCAGCAGATATATACCTAGCTATCATAAGAAATTATGCCAGTGGGGTGTTCCTGACGTCAGGCTTGACAAAGACTAGATGTCGAAACGTTACCTGATCTGCTTTTAACATGGAGCAATAAAGAAGTACATTTATTTTACACCTTTGATGCTGCCACATATCTTTACAATTTGGTGGACATTGGATGGGACCGGAGGTCCATGGTCCCAGTGGAAGTGGCTTTGAATATCTTCACTCCTGCAAGATTGGCAGATATATTGAGTGCTGCTGGAATCTGTTTTTCTCCACAACATTTGTGTCAGCAAGGGCGTCCGTGGCCTCAAACACGTCACCAGTCCTGAGTCACTTATAATTCCACAATATTCCTGGCATCATGTTATATGAAGGTTTCCCTGTAATACTGTGTCATACCAGAGACTGGTCATTGAGGATACTGGATGACTTCTATATTAGATTTCCTTCCTCGTGCATCCTGTTATACACTCTTTGTAGAAAAAAAAAAATAAGTGGTTCCACCCTTGGCCAATAAAAAGGCTCTCAGAGGCTCCTTGTATGTAGTGACTTCTCTTCTCACTTGTGTAGAGTTTGTTGACCACTAGACGCCTCTGTGATGCAGAGATTTTGCCAAGTTAACAGAGTTTGAAAGACGGCATATTATGACAAAACTGCACGGCTGCAGATTGTCTTTAGCAACAAATCCACATTTAGTTTGGGCACGGACGACGGCAGTGTTCGTGTCTGGAGACCTCGGGGTGAGCGCCTCAATCCTGCCTTTGCTGTGCAGCGACACTGCCATGGCATACAACAGTCGGTCACCCCTAGTGGTGGAACGAGGGACAATGACAGCTCAGAGATATGTTCAGGACATCTTGTAGCCACATGTGTTCCTCTCATGGTGCAACACCCCAGAGGGGTGACCCTGGGCACCTGGCTAATGTGAAGAGCTGGGAGTGTTAAGTGCTGATGTGTCACGGTGGCACTTACCATGCTCTGGTCCCAGAGGGATGGCGCGCTGCCAAGGGCAGTGTAGATTGCCGGCCGAGCTTCGACATTCCTTTTGGCTGGGAGTGCCAATAAAAGGGATGAGGGGGGTGGTAGTAGATATCACTCGTGACGCCACCGTTCCCACATACCCTTAATCCATGCGCCGGAGTTACAACATGAAGACTTGTGTGTAGTACCTCGGGTCCTTAGGAACGGTTAAGGCCCGGTATAATTTTTACTTGAATTAAACTTGAATAAACAGGTACAATTCACTTGTAGCAGTTACAGGCGATAACTCAGAGGAAGGGAGGATACACAGCAACAATATAGACCTATAGTCCATGTTATCTATATGCCACTGGCCCTGGAATTGGGAACACTCCGGAGGAGTAAAAAAGGGGGGTCAGTCCACATACAGTCTGGCAGAGAAATTACTCAAGAAGACAGCTTAGCCTAGATACACCCCACAGCATCTGCATGGGTATCACAATTAAGTACTTCTGCGTGGTGATCCTAATAACGGACGGCTGCACAGGAAAACGCCTGTGTTGTGAATAGGTACCTGTTTTCAGTAAACTGGGGTAGTACGCTCTCTCTCTGGATGGGACTCACTCCTCTCACATCCACTCTCCAGATGCTATGGGTAGTCGCTCTTCTTCCTCCATCTTCACCTACATGGAAGCTGAAGGTGCTTCCATGCGGCTCTGTGTTAGCACTCTACAGCAGACAAGATAGACCCTACTCTAACACAGATTGAAGAAGACAGACCTTTTCCCGCTCTCGGACACTCACTTTTATAACCTCACTTGTACCACCTGACACAGTGGAAAAGATACAATCAGCAGCCAGAGCGGACAGGCAATAATTTTATCACAGTTAACCGTTCAGATGCCGCAGCTGTGCAACACATATGCAGAAAATGACAAGACAGCTTTGCACAGTGCATCAATTGAACTGGATCATATTTTCCTCCAGCAGGTTTCGGGGTATTCTGTAGCTTCCAAATCGTATAGTGTGCACACATCATCGACCAGATCAGACGTAAGGTATCAGTCTCATGTCCAAAATGGCTCTCTGGGCAGAAACGTCCAGACAGCCCTTTTATTGAAAACATAATACCTGCCCTTTATGGGCGTTTAACAGATTACATCAGTAACATATACATACATACACACACATATATATATATATATATTCTTATTCGCTAGGTTATATAGAATCCTCCGCCTCCCTGCCCACCCTTCCTCAATTCCAGTGTAGTTTGGACTTTGTCCTCTTTAGCATGCAGTCTAGCTGAAGGAATTTCTGTGTATGTGACAAGTCATTGTTTAAACAGTGTCTGTGTGGGGGGTGGGAAAGGGCTAGGAAAACACTCAGTATTGAATACAGGTATACATGTAATATTATGACCTTTAACTCTTAGAGGCTGCTTGTGGAATATATATATATTAGACAGACACACACACACACACACACAATTGTCCAGCAATTACTATAATGAAATTATGCAGTCATTAGCCTCTTAAAGAGTTAAAGTCACTACAGCTGCGTAATACATCTAGTTTAGTACAAATCAATAGACATTTTACACTGACTAATCATCATGTCTATCACACCACATAGGACAATACAGGTATGACATTTATGGAGGGGACCACGATGTTGTTCTAGGACACTACAATGGTGGCTTCCAAGAGGAAGGATAATACTCGGCTGCACACACCAGGGGGTCACAGGAATGTCTCCACAACATTGTTACACTTCCATGGGCTACCTGGTCACCAGATTTATCACCAATCGAACATGTATAGCACAATCTTCAGACTTTGATAGCCTACAAGTTGGCACAATCTAAAGGCTCAGATATAGCAAGTGCAGAGCAATATTCCACAGGATACTATACAGATCCTGTATGCCTCCATGCCTGCTTGTATCACATCTTAAATCCAAGCCAAAGGTGGAACAACAAGGTACTAGGGCCTCCATGCTCCCCTCCCCCTGTATCACATCTTGTATCCAATCTAGAGGCGGTACAACAGGGTACTACAGCCTCCATCCCCACCAGTATTACATCTTGTATCCAAGCTAGAGCCTCCATGCTCACCTGTATCAAATGTATCCAAGCTGAAGGTGGAAGAGCAAGGTACTAGAGCCTCCATTCCCCTCTCCCCCTGTATCACATCTCACTTTCAAGCTAGAGGTGGTACAACAGGGTACTAGAGCCTCCATGCCTGCCTGTATCACATCTTGTATTCAAGCTAGAAGTGGTACAACAGGACACAAGATCCTCCATGCCCACCAGTATCACATCTTACATCCAAGCTAGAAGTGGTACAACAAGGTACTAGAGCCTATATGCCCACCTGTATGACTTGTTTTTAAGGTAGAGCCTCCATGCCCACCGGTATCACATCTTTCATCCAAGCTAGAGGCAGTACAACAGGGTACTAGAGCCTCCATGTCCACCCAAATCACATCTTGTATCCAAGCTGAGGTGATACAGAGTACTAGAGCCTCCATGCCCACCCGTATCACATCCTCTATCCAAGCTAAAGGTGGTATAAGAGTACTAGAGCCTCCATGCCCACCAGTATCATGAATGATATCTAAAGTAGATGTGGTATAATAGGATACTAGAGCCTCTATACCTGCCCATATCACAGCTTGTATCAAAGCTATGCCCACCCATATAAAATCTTATATCCAAGCTAGAGGGGGTACAACAGGGTACTAGAGCCTGCAGCACATCTTGTATCCAGGCTAGAGCCTCCATGCCCACCCGTATTACATCTTACATCCAAGCAGGAGGAAGTAAAACAGAGTACTAGAGCCTCCATGCCCTCCAGTATCACGAATGATATCCAAGGTAGATGTGGTATAATAGGATACTAGAGCCTCCATACCTGCCCGTATCACAGCTTGTATCAAAGCTAGAGTCGGTACAACAGGGTGCTACAGCTTTCATGCCTGTCCATATCACATCTTGTATCCAAGCTAGAGGCGGTACAACAGGGCACTTGACCCTCCATGTCCACATGTTTTACATCGTGTATCCAAGCTAGAGGCGGTACAACAGGATACTAGAGCCTCCATGCCCGCCTGTATCACATCTTGAATCCAAGCTAGAGGCGATACAACAGGATACGAGAGCCTCCATGCCCGCCTGTATCACATCTTGTATCTAAGGTAGAGCTGGCACAATGGGGTACTAGAGCCTCCATGCCCACCTGTATCACATCTTGTATCCAAGTTAGAGTTAGTACAACAGGGTACTAGAGCCTCTATGCCTGCCTGTATCACATCTTGTATCCAAGCTAGAGGTGGCACAACAGGGTACTAGAGCCTCCATGCCCACCAGTATCACATCTTGTACCCAAGCTAGAGGCGGTAAAACAGGATACTAGAGCCTCCATGCCCACCTGTATCACATCTTGTATCCAAGCTAGAGACAGTACAACAGGGTACTAGAGCCTCCATGCCCCCCGTATCATATCTTCTATGCAAACTAGATGGATAAATAGAGTATTAGGAGGGCGCTCCTGACGGAATACAGTCCACAATGCAAATACCGGAGTATAAAATGAGTTGAACTTACCCGGTGAATAGTGAGGCCTACAGAGACCCCACTATCACCTCCATATCCAAGTAGGCTTATAACAAATATATATATATATATATATATATATATGTACTGCAACAATAAATACCACGTCTTCACCAGTCCAGGGGGGCTAGGTCCGGAGAGCTGCTAATATTGTGGGTCCTATTGTGAGATAGGACCCACTGTAAAAGGTATAATGAAGGGTTGCACGTGAGTGCAAAAAAATATATCAGCGCTTCTTACAGAGACTATGGTAGCAAAAAACTGGAAAGTCAGCAATAACAAAAGGATTCTTTATTTGGACACGCTGTCCTAAGTGCAACGCGTTTCGTCTTAAGCAGACTTTATCAAGCACAAAAAAAATAATGATCATTTAAAGAGTATACAGATATTACCCACAAGCACTGGCCATTATATATATATATATATATATATACACACACACACATATACACATACACACAGGCGTAACTATAGAGGGTGCAGGGGATGTGGTTGCACCCGGGCCCAGGAGCCTTAGGGGGCCCATAAGGCCTCTCTTCTCCATATAGGGAGCCCAGTACTATGAATAAAGCATTATAGTTGGGGGCCCTGCTTCATGTTTTGCATTAGGGCCCAGAAGCTTCAAGTTATGTCCCTGTGCAGCATGGTTTAGGTATGGGTACGGGTACAGATACAGATAGAGGGGGGGCAGCAGCTCACCTTTTGCATCAGGGCCCCTGAGCCTTTAGTTACGCCCCTGGGCCTAAGTAACCCTACTTGGCCAAACTGATAAGAGACAAAACAAATTAAAACACAGCACTTAACTTTAGTAGAATAAGCCGCAGCACACTGAGCCGTCCAGAGTGAGGCGTAGTGGGCACCACACTGACCATGGGAGCTACTGACTGCCAGCTCAGACAGAGAGCAAATGGCAATACACAGCACCTTAGCTTTAGTATCAGCCCAGGTAAATACCCAGCTAATTACCCACAGATGTGAGCACATTGCGTCACACCTACTGAGCTAGAAGGTGCAGAACCAAATCTAAAACCTGCACCAGACTTCGTCAATCCAGCAGCGATCTCAGCACTGCTGCAACAGTAGCCATTACATCTGTATGGAAGCTGGACAGACATGTTAGCCCTTTTTTCTTCCAGCACCCTTACCTGAGGTTGTTACCAGATAGTGGTGTTCTAGGACTTTGCCCTCCATTACATTCAAGTTCTCTTCCAAGGAGAACATAATCTAGAAAATGATATTCAGAATATCCTTCATTTTTGGGACTATTTGTCTAGAACAAAAAGGTTCAGAGGTTCATCCTGTCCTAGAACCTGTAATTGAAGAGAGCTTTCAAATGCAGAGCAGAAAGTTAGCTGTGTTGATACATGAGAGCTAGTGAAGACACAGACCTCACACCCAAAATGTGGTACTGAGAGGGACACGTCCCCATGAAAATGGTCTGGAACTCAGAACAAGTAGCAAACTGCATATCAGGGGGTCTAAAATGAATGAAGAAAATGTTTTTTGTTTTTTTTAAATGCATGCAGCATTATTTTGTCCTGGAAAATGCCAGATACCATGATGGAAAAGAGATGGGCCACATTCAGAGGCGTAACTTGAAGCTCCCAGGCCCCGATGCAAATCTTGTAACAGAGCCCCCAACTATAATGCTTTACTTATACTACTGGGTTTCCTATATGGAGAAGAGAGGCCTTATAGACCCCCTAAGGCTCCTGGGCCCGGGGGCAACCGCATCCCCTGTATCCTCTATAGTTACGCCCCTGGCCACATTGTAATCAATAGCCTCAGGTCGGCACCATTCGATTCCATCATAAGATGGATATGTTTGTCCAAGGGATTCAGTTCTCCAATAACGGAGCAGGAAAATGGAAACCACAATGCCGATGTGAACAAACCCTAGAACCCCAATGTTTGGTCATGGCAGGGGAAGTTCAGCAAAAGTTCCTCCCAGGAAGTACTAAAAAGTGTCATGTTAGAAGCATTTAAATTACTAGAGTACTTCAAAAAGTGAGGACAAAAGAAAAATGTTAATATTGCTGACAATGTTACCATATGGCACAAGCTTCCATTGTGATGTTAAGCAATAAATCAGCAAGTGCCTCAATTTATGTTGTATGAATGTTACACTGCAGTTTCCTAAGGCTAAAAAAAAGTGACAGCAACTTGCTTCATGCATGCTAGTAATAAATTAATCTAGTTTGGGGAAGTATAAATATAGAATCTTTTTTCAAAAATCATTAAACACGTTTTTTTTTTTCCCATAGAGATAAATCATTACATTCCGTTGGGTTAAGCTATCATATATGATCAGTTCAGTCAGAAAGCTGAATTTGCTGAACTTATCATAGTGAAACTTAGTGAATCACGAACCTTGGCACATGCAAACGCTTTCACATCCTGTCAGTTACTTCTTCATTACACCCAATTGGCAGAAATCTCAACCCTGAATGTTTCTTGTAGGCAACGAACAGCCTTTGTAGTTCTGCCTTATAATTGTTATTTCTTCCTTCCTGTAAAGAATTCTCTAAGCTCAGACATATTCACACTTTTTAGGGTACGGCCACAAGTGACAGATTTCGCACTATTCTGCGGTATGGAAGAAAGTTTTAGCTATAGAAATTGTGGCAACAAATCTGCCACATATGAATTAACCTTTAGTGTATCTGGGCAGAGCAAAAATTAGCCAAATTCAGTGTATTTGTGAGCAATTACATAAAAATAAATGGTGTGGTAAGGCAAATACTGAAGGGGATGTTTCATGATACCACCATGCAGTGACTATACAATAGTAAATACCGATACTACAAGGATGCAGAGTCTATAAGTGATTGTAATTCAGGTAAATCCATTTCCTTACAGGGGATATCTTTTCTGATTGTAACAGTTTTCTTTTTCTTCCCCATGCAGCCCAGACCCCTTTGATGACTTCTTTTCACCACTGCAAAGATTTCTCCCATATCTTTGGCCCCTCATTTCATCTGCAGCCAACTCCAGCTTCAATACCAACACAAATTCAGACCCCTAAATTAATTAACACCTGCAAGCAGAACTCAAAACTAATTTCAAATAAACCTCATTAAAAATTCAGCCCCCAGACTAGACCATGGTGTACTTACCCAGGTCTTCTTGCCTCTTCACTTTTAGTCTTTCAGCATAGTGTCTCTATAGAAGATGGTAACTTCCCACTCTACCCCCAGCCAATCAGCAGAGCACATGACCGCAACACTGACGTCATATCAGTGTCACAGTTATAGGACTTCGATGATCACCATGGAATTTGACCTATTCATGTCCCTGGTTCTCTTCTGACTTGTGCATTGCACAGAAATCACATGTGAAAAGAACCCATTGTTTTCAATGGGTTAATTTAAATGAGCAATTTTTCTCTCGGACTAACAGTCTGAGATAAAAAAAAATTGCAGCATGTCCAATTTTTTGGGGCAACATCGAAGATTATTTCCTATGGAAGGCAAAAGGCATGCCATGAGATGTCCATGTGAGTGTGATGCAATGTGATCTTTACCATTATAAGTATTGAAACAACCTGTGATTTATTTTGTAACATGCGTGAAAAAAATACGTGGAATCAGCATGTACAGTGATTAGAGATGAGCGAGCATACTCGATAAGGCAAACTACTCGAGCGAGTAGTGCCTTATTCGAGTACCTGCCCGCTCGTCTCTAAAGATTCGGCTGCCGGCGCGGGTGACGGGTGAGTTACGGCGGTGAGCAGGGGGAGCGGGGGAGAGAGAGGGAGAGAGAGATCTCCCCTCCGTTCCTCCCCACTCTCCCCGCCGCTCCCCGACCCCCGCCGGCAGCCGAATCTTTAGAGACGAGCGGGCAGGTACTCGAATAAGGCACTACTCGCTCGAGTAGTTTACCTTATCGAGTATGCTCTCTCATCTCTAACACTGATGCATCATACTCGCAAAACAAAATCGCAGGTTTGCAATATTAATCAGAATTTCTCAGACCGATGTCGCACTCACCCATGTAAATACACCTTTAAATGTATGTATGTGTGTATGTAATTCTTGGGGTAGACCATGGCAGAAAGCCATAAAAAGTAGCAACGCAGGGTGAGAGGTGGGGGGAGCATGCTGAAGGTTTGCACCCAGGACCATGAGCCTTGATCTATGCCCTTGTTGGTAGGCCAGTCCAACGCTGAAGGAACAACTCACTTTTTGGATTTACATTCTACATTCTATAGATGATACAGATCTACAAGATATTCATTTATGAGGTGAGTTGGAGCTGATTGATACATGTGGTGGTGATTACATTGCGGCTATGTTGTATGTTATCTGCCTTGGTAGTGGAAATTTGTTCTGTCTTCTAGAAATCTTTGACAAGTAGAGACATGATTACAACTAAGTGCTGGCACAGGAAAAAGTTTTGCTACTACGTGTTGGTAAGGGCTTCAGGGTTGTTTTGCTTTACAAGTTCTGATTTCGTTTAAAGCAAAAAGGGAAAACATTTCTGGTAAGCAGGTCGCTTGGTTTCCTCACTTACCAGTGTAATAAAACAATACATGAAAGAGATATAAATACAGATAAAAGCATCTTTGCTCTCATACGGAAGCGATGCTCAGTAGAAGGACAGGCGTAACTCCAAAACAACTTTCAACAACAATAGAGCCGACATTCACTGACAAAAGTAACAACCAACTCATGAAACAGGCTCAAAATATCACAGAGACTGCAATGTGATATGTCCAGATTGTTAGATGTCAGCAATGTTTAGTCATGCTGTTGCATTATGTCTATATTATGCATTTCCCTATTGAAAGATCTTCAGGTTTTAGCAACAAAAACTCTTTTGACCCCCAAAAAAGTTAATGTAAATGTTCTGTCAAGTTTTTAAATTAGATGTTAAATTTTAAGTATATGTTGCAACGTTTTGCTCTTCTTTGATGGTCTTTATACACTATTAGGGATCAATACCTTCCTCTAGGTGCCAGACTGGAGAGTCATTATGTAACAGTAGTTCCCTTTATGGTGGATCTGGCTCCATACATTTACGAATGAACAGCTATTTACTTGGCTGCCTGGCATCTAGTTCTGTATTTTCCCTGCAGTATGCTTAGGGTACCTTTACATGGGACGACTGTCGGGCACTTAAACGGGTTCTGTCATAAAAAAAAAATAAAATTATATACTTACCTATTCCTCCCCCGTCAGTCTACTTACCATATCTTCACCTCACCTATCTTCTCCTGCCTCCTGCAGTATGGGGGGCTCACCTCACCTCCAGCTGGCTGATTCCTTTGCTTCCTGTGAGGTTATGTACATTGGTTGGCACTCTTCTTCCTGCCAGCCAATGTACGTTACGTCACAGTTCACAGGCCAGCAGGGGGGGTGCAGATCTACTTCAGAGACTGCTCATGGGAGCTGTCTTGGCAATAGATCAGAATCCCTTCCTAGCCAGTGAACGCTACAGGACAGGGACCTGACCTTCGCTGACCAGCCGGTAGAAATGTGAGGAATGCAGCCTTCATAACAAGCTGGACAGCATGCGGTGAGGTGACCTGGGGAACTGCAAAAGCTCAGTGATGAGAAGATGTGGTAAGGAGACTGACAGGGAAGAAATAGGTTAGTATAGATTTTTTTTTTTATATAACAAAACCCCTTTAAGCATCCAACAGCTGCCCCAATGATTCTTGCTCCAGGATGAACCGAGAACCCACAGTAGATCTCTTAACAGACAGGCCATAACAATTTACCCGATTGTTTCACGTTATGCACATCTGTACCTGGGCTAGTGAGAGAATCAACATATGTTTTTAGATGTTTTTCAGCAATAGCCATTGTCCCGTATCCTATGGGAGAGGCATGTTAATGATGTCTTCATTATATGGGAGAATTCAATGTCAGAAGTCCGTAAAATGTCAAAGACCACAATAAAAATGATTTAAGGGGGCGACGCTTGTGGATGGCGGGCTAGCTCGCACTTCAGCTTAGCTCCCACCATTCCCCACAGAATATAGCAGTCCAGGCCACATATTTTATCTTATGGAGGGCTTATACTCTTGCCATGGCCAAGAGGAAGACCGAGCCTAAGAACCCGGGGACAGGAGAGACAGAGCCTGCAGGCATCGGCCGCTTCTTCAGCACAGAGGTGAAATCAGAGGGCAGTCCCCCAGCAACTAATCTATACAACGTGATCTACAGGGACTTGGTGGTCCTGACGCCAAAGGCAGCCCTGCTATCCATGCTCCCTGGACCCATAGCAAAAAGCAAAAAGAGTCCATTCAAATTCTTCCTTATAGCTATGCGTCAAACAATTCCAAAATTTTGGAGGTCTCCCTTACCCCCACGAGGATCTTATGGCTGGAAACTATGGATCGAATAGCCCAAAGGAAAGAAATCACTGCACGTGATGAGCTTAAAAGAGAGAGATGTTATTTGATTTGGTCAGCTTGGATACTCTTCTGTGACTCGAGAAATCTGAAGCTCAGGCTCCAGTCAGGCATTGTATCCGCATAATTCTACTACCCTAATTATTGTCCAGAATTCCCTTAAACGAGATCTGTCTTATGTGCTGCCGTGGACTCCCCCCCCCCCCATCCCCTCTCCTATTGCTCCTATCACCTCCCTCTGTCCTTTCCCTATCTGTAATTTTTTTCTTTCTCTCCCTTTTTCTCTTTTCTGATACTCTACCACATAATAAACTAATTCTGAGATACTACTGGATCTTTCTATAGATTCCCCGGTCAGTAAACTCCATGTGAAATAGAAGAAAGAATCTGTTTTTTTCTTATTATCCTCGACTCTTTTTTTTTCTTTTCCTCTTCCTTCGTCTCTTCTCTCCTTTCACGAAATACTACTTTTGCAGAATTTTATTAATGTTAAGTAAGATAAAAGGTTCTTGATATATTGTCAAAGTACCAAGAATTTCAATAAAAATATTTTGAACAATAAAAATGATTTAGGCTTCTTACTTATTCTGAAATTCAAGAATGGGCAATAAATCTATTGGAAATCAATAATTACAAGACAAACCAAGGAATAATTCTCTAATGGAAACAAATGGCAATTCGGAGCCTAGTCCTCAATACTGGTCATCATCTTAAAGGATTTAGAAATGGTATTTCAGATGGACAATACCAATGGTTGAAAAGCATCTGCTTCAACCTTAGGAATTACTGGCAATAAGAATACCAATGGGTAGCAACTAGAGATGAGCGAGCACCCAAATGCTCGGGTCTGCGTTATTCGAGTTCAGCTTTTCGTAAAATTCGAGAGCTCTACTCGAGTAATGAACCCCATTGACTACAATGGGAGACTTGAGCATTTTTGTATGTCGGACGCTGGGTGCCGAGATTTTTTTTTTCTAGGTTCGTTTCTCTCTCTCGCCTGCCCGGCAAAAAATTTGCCAATAAGCGCGCTGCGTCACGGCAGGGAGGGGCCAAAAACTGGGGCGGGGCCGAACACGGCTTGATGCTCGTTCGAGTAACGAGCACGCTAATACTCGAACGAGCATCAAGCTCGGCAGAGTATGTTCGCTCAACTCTAGTTGCAACAAAGCCCAAAATAGAGCATAGAAGAAAGAATGTTAGATTATATCTAATCCTATATATATAAAACGCAAAATCTGTTTGTGTCGTATACAAATCCTCAGTTCTGGTCCAATTTGAGTGAAATTTTGCGTGAGCGTTCTTCAGCACCAGGCGATGAATACTGGAGTAATTAAAAATCCAACATTCACCGGCTTTCCCTGTAATTTTTGATGCCAACAGCAACCAATCACAGCTCAGCTTTCATTTCTTATACTACTAAGGTAAAATGCTACTTGACAAAGGCGCTTGCTAGTGTCGAAACGCGTTGAACCATTGCACCTACGCTCCTGGATTATGGATTCATGTTATAATCCTGTGGATTCCTCCTGTATTAAGCCGTGCTCCAATCTAAAGGGGGGGGGGACCCCTCTTTATTGAGACCACACATAACCCCTCCTCTATTCATGTAAGTCATGAGTATTTCCCTCCTTACCAACTCTTATGAGCGCAGTATTCTTTTCCTTCCTTGCTCATTTTTGCTTATACCGAACTTTTTTTGATTTTTGGGTTCTCTGCTGCTCTCCACCCCACTGGATGTCGTACAGGGCATAAGAAGTGGTTGGTCTGTTTAATGCCCACCAGGACTATAAGTACTGGCAGGCAGGCCTCCTCTTCTGGAGTACCTCCTCGCCCGCACCAGGTAAGCCTCCATTCGTTGTACATTATTGGCACATTTATGAGCCGCTGTCCTGCTTACATTTGATATCTTTAAATTACAGGAACATCCAAAATAGCAAAATCATGAAGAAGAGAGAATTGGTTATGTACCTTGGAAAGTACGTGAGGTAAGGATTACAATAAAGGGACCGATGAGATGTAAAGCATGTAAGGGAAAGAGGAGGGGAGGGAGGAAATTGAGGTCAAGAAGAGGAAACTTTTAAATATAGAAGAAAAATAAAAGTGAAGCCAGAAGGGTGTATATTAAATCTGAGCAAAAGATAAGAATACAATAAAATGTATAATAATGTATAGATTAGACATGTTAAAATCTTAAACAGTTGTATAAAAAAACTTGTGCCCATATATAAGAGCTACATATCAAAGTGTAACAAGAGGATCGTATCATTTTTCATATGTATCTCTTAGGTCCAAAATAAGTCCCTCAAATTAGTAGAAAAAGGTATTATCAGGGTTTGTGGAAGTGGATTGGTCTATAGGAATAACTGTAATACAATACAAATCACACTGGTGTACTGGGACACAATGTCTTGATGCACAGTCTTTAACCCTTCCCAATCCACTGTCTGACGTCTGAAGACATTATGATTTAAGGCTGTACAGCTCTGATGTTGGAAGACGTCCGCCGGGGTTCTCTTACTGTATATTGCCAGCCTCTCTGCTGTCGGAGCCTATCCAACGTGTCACCTCATGCAGTACTGGCTTTAGCCAGCAGATAGCGCTGTTGTATAACGGCAGAAAAAGAGTAAGCCCCCTAGGAAAACCAGGATACAAATTGGATTGGAAAGGGTTAAGACTCATCGGATTGGACCTGTGTTAGTTTATTCTGCTGCGCGGTGACTGAATTTTGCACTTAATGTAATGGAGATCAGAGCGCACAGTAATTATATATTACATAATCTTAGCTGCAGTTGATTAAGGATGTAATGGAGGAAGCGTTCTGTGTCATAGCTGAATAAAATAAGATGATGAGACAGGATCCTTGTGAGTAATACTGCTACAACACCAGCAATGTGTTTTCCTACATCTGTAGACCCCAGGTATAGGTGGAAACATATTCACAGAAGTAAGATTGACCTTTTGTAAATGTATATTGCATACCGATATGTTATATTTTTATGCCTGGCCTTAAGGCCGAATGCACACGACCGGGTCGCAGTCGGTAGGCGGAATTCGTCCCGGTGCCCGTCCAGTGATCCCCGCATACCTATCTGGATGCTTTTTCTTCTGTTCTGCGGATGTGCCGGCCGTGTGCATTGGGCCCTAAGAAGATGTTGATTCAGTAACAAAAGCACCTATTTACTAAGAAAAGTAATATTTTTGCAAATCCATTCTTGAAGTCAGTTTTCGGCAGTGCAAAATCCTCTTCTTAGGACTTAGGGACTAGAGATGAGCGAGCATACTCGCTAAGGACAATTACTCGATTGAGCATTGCCCTTAGCGAGTACCTGCCCGCTCGGGAGCGAAGATTCGGCTGCCGGCGGCGGGCGGGGAGTGGCGGGGGAGAGCGGGGAGGAACGGAGGGGAGATCTCTCTCTCTCTCTTCCCCCCGCTCCCCCCTGCTGACTGCCGCAACTCACCTGTCACCCGCTCCAACAGCCGAACCTTTGCTCCCAAGCGGGGAGATACTCGCTAAGGACAATGCTCGATCAAGCAATTGTCCTTAGCGAGTATGCTCGCTCATCTCTATTAGGGACCTTTCATACAGGACAGAACATGCCCTCCCGCAGTATATTCAGCACCAAAATCCGGAAAGCTAACTTGGGGATTTTGATGCAGAATTGAAAAGAGCAGAATCCTATCTGCAATTTTGCCAGTGTACCTGTGAGAGCAACGGGAGGAGGGCTGTAATACACAGCTGCACTCCCCTAAAACCTCTGGGATTGCAAAAAAAATTAACCCTTTCCAATCCAACTAGTATCCTGGTTTCCCTAGGGGGGCTTACTCTTTTCCTGCCGTTCTTTAACAGCGCTATATGCTGGCTAAAGCCAGTACTGCATGAGGTGGCACGTTGGATAGGCTCCGACAGCTGACACATCTTTTAGGAAATAAACTGAAACAAAATAGCAAGCACTACTATAGTCCTGCCAGTGTATATACGGGGTGCTACGGCTGTATCCACAGAATCAATAGCATAAAGAAAAAATGCTGCACAGTAAAAGTTGTGCACACCCAAGACAACTTCTATATTTTATTAACAAACCAGCTAAAAAAGCATGAAAGTACTTTACTAACACGTGTGTGGATATTTCCTGCAGTAACAATATAGTATTGTTACAGGTACAATGCAATTACAGGAGTCTGAAGGATGTATACATGTGACAACAGCATGCTTTCACGGAGGGATTTATTATATCCTTTGGGAAGAGAATAAAGCAAAATATAAAAAAAACACAAAATACAAACAATCGGAATACTTATCCCTTCTTAATGCTGCAATAAAAATTTTTTTACATTATACGTGTCAAGTAAAAAACATTTTAAAAATAATTTAAACAAGAACATATATTTCCCTGGGATTAGTTAAGAACAGTAAAAATTCAAACAGCGAACAGGAAGTCATCCAAAGTAAGTTACAAAAACATGTAAGTCCTTCTGTAATAGAAATGAACGAGGTACATTGTGTCATACAAGAGTTAGTCTGGACTTTCAGAACCCATCAAGTAAAAAAAGGTAAATTCCAAGTCTTCTTGAGAGATGTATATGATAAATCATAGGCTGTTCCTTAAGGGGGTTGCCTGAGTTGTAAGAACTCTGGACAACCCCTTCCCCATGCATTAAAATAACATAGTGATATACTCCCCTCCCCCGCTCCTGATGAGTCCCCCGCCGGTGCTCGGTACGCCGCTCCAGTCTCTGTTTAGAGCTGCAGTGACGCCCAGTTTACAATAGACCACGGAGCTCTGTTATTGGCTGCAGCCCGTCACATCCCGTAAACCAGGCAGGACTGCAGCCGGCGTGGGGCAAAGCAGGAGTGGGAAGAGAGGAGTATATCACGATTTGTTATTTTATTGCATTGGGATGGGGTTGTGCAGAGTTCTTACAGCTTGGACAACCCCTTTAAGAAAAAGTAACTTGGAAGTAGAATGGAATGTACTATACACAGACAGTTGGACACCGATGGATTCGATTACCATGAAATCTCATGTTATATAGATTGTATCTCCTTTGGGTTATCTCCTCATGTCATGAAGTGATGAGGCTGGTGAGACTGATCGAATAGTTGGCTAGAGTAGGTGGTAACTTTTTTTGGCATTTTTCTTCTCAGATCCATTTAATCAGCTTTTGTCAAGCATCTCCGTGCGTCAATACTCCACAAACACAAGCCCACACGACAATGTCTTGGTTTTATATCTATATCAGTGGCGTAACTATAGGGGATGCAGGGGATGCAGTTGCACCCGGGCCCAGGAGTCTTAGGGGACCCATAAGGCCTCTTCTCCATACAGGGAGCCCAGTACTATGAATAAAGCATTATAGTTGGGGGCCCTGTTACAGGTTTTGCATTGGGGCCCAGGAGCTTCAAGTTACGCCTCTGGTCTATATTATATACATACACTATATATACATAAGCTTCCGAGTGTTTCTTGTTCCGCATGGCCCATTATTCACTGCATTACTACAGTCTCTGCTTAGTTACACTCCTTCAGACGCTGCTTCCTGGTTCCGGAATGGCGCTCGCAGCATCCCGCGTTGAGCAGGTCCAGCAGTGGCATCAGCAGTCAGTGCTTAGCGAACTTCACAATATGGGTACTTTACACCAGCGGCACTTGGCTCAACATGGTTTCACTTCGAATAAAGCAACTGAAGTGTCCGCAGGTTTTCAAATTTTCCATTTCACCAAATGAAAAATCAAAAATAATCCACATGGAAAAAAATATTTGTCTTTAAGCCTCAATCAAAGACACCGGACTTATTTCTTCCTTCTCTGGTTTAATATAGAAATCTGCAGGTCTTTCATTCTTTAGCCAATGCTGATGAAGGAAAAGAAACAACACTGAAAGTATCCTGATGGTAAAGTTATGGTTTACCCCTTTCCAATCCACTGTCTGACGTCTGCCTACATTCTGATTGAAGCTTCTACAGCTCCAATGTCAGAAAACTTCCGACAAGGTATTCTTACCGTCTATTACCAGCCACTCCACTGTCGGAGCCTCTCTGGTGCACACACGCTGGCTTCACCAGCAGATGGCACCGTTGTATAACAGCCTTTTAGGAAACCCTGAATCCAAAATTGGATTGGAAGGGGTTAAATCAATTTTTTATTATCTATACTAATTTCAGTTATTGAAAAATAATACTTAAAGTGGTATTCCAGAACGCTTAACTACTGATGACCTATCCTCGATAGAGGCCCGCGTATGGGATCCCTGCCGAACCGCTGCAGTGCAGCAGGCCGGACGTCGTCATAGGTGGTCTGGGGAGGAAATGTAAGAGCTGGCTTCACTCCCACTGAAATCAATGCCTCGGATTATACTTCCTGCTCCTTATTACGGTCAGGGTCGGACATCGATTTAAAAAGATGACAAGTAATTTCTTCACATTTTTAACCCCTTAAGGACCAGGGTGTTTTGATTCTAAAGGACCAGACACTTTTTAGGGATTTTACCCATGTGGTGCTTTTACAGCCCTGTTATTTTTTTCTGCGTTGTTTTAGGGCTATTTTTAAAATATTTTTTTTCACTGACTTTTTTGCATTTTATTAGGGGTAAAAAGCCCCAAAATATTTTTTAATTAATAGTTTACTTTTAAAAATTAGTATATTTACGCTAAAATAAGCTACGGTAATGGGTTCCTCATTTTGTAACTTTTTAAAAAAATCTATAACCCCCATAAGTCCTCTTTTTTTTCATTTCTATTTTAACTGGGCCATCCATAGGAGCCAAGTGACAGGGTAAAACATACCCCTGTAGTCATAGTAGTCAATAACAGTGCTGATCTGAGTCATGTGATCACTGGGTCGAATAACGGAAGTGGTAATTCCGCTTCCTCTCTTCATTACATAGCGTTCTTTAAGCGCTATGTAGTCCGCAAGAGAGAAGGTAGAAGTGGTTTTTAACCACTTCTTCCTTCTCCTCTGGGTCTCCGGCTATGACTTACAGCCAAGGCCCTGACCTACTCATGCTAAATTTTTACTATTGGTCGGATTAAAGCCTGTAAATTTACCGCGCTTGGTCCTTATTGGGTTAAAAACAGTAATGGTCTGTGCAGTGCAGATCAGGTGCATAACTATACTGGACAGAGAAGACCCGGTCACACCTGGGCCCTGGAGCCATAAAGGGCCCATAAGCCTTCTTCCCCATATGAGGAGACCAGTGCTATGATTGAAGCAATATACTTGGGAACAGCTATTACAGATTTGGGATTGGAGCCCAGCAAAAAACCCATTCCTCTGGTGTCGATATCACATGGAAAATAATTTGTTCTAGAGTAGAGTAAATGATAAATAAGTGACTTTCGATCAGGCTTACTTACTTGTAGATCACTTTGGAACTTCTTTCCAGGGTGAGGAATTGGAGGTAAAAGCAAAATCTTCAATCTATGGAAATGGTGGATAATAAATATACATTAAATATATTTTTGTAGAATTTGTGTTGAAATATAACAAAAAACCTCTCCAGCAGCAAGAAATAACTTCTTATATCAGCAAATAGGTATGATCCATGCACCATTCATACTGTAGGTATTCTACAAGCACCCTTTACATTTTATGGGTTCTCTTACAGCATTATTTCCTGTGTGCCATGGGAGTATCTCCCGGCGGGGCATGCAGCAATACACAATGCATTGCTTACTTCCCCACACACTATCTTGGCCTGTATGCACCCGTGATACGCGCCAAGATAGTGCATGCTGCAATCTATTTTGTGTGCTGTGTGTGAGAGGCACAATTGAAATTAATGTAAAGTTTGTTACCGCTTATTACGCGTGCAATACACAGTAAAAAACTGTTAAATCCGGGGACAGTATGTATTTCCTAAACAAAAAACAAAACAAGATACACAGTTTTAAGCAAGTGTCAGCACCCCTTCGTAAAGGACATGGTTGCTGATTCTCAAAGGCATAACACAAACTCTGAAGGGAGAAAACTTTAATAGAACATATTTCTGAAAATGAATGAACCCACATGGTGATATGCTGATATGTATCATAATGCCAAATAATGAAACATAAAATCTGGCATGTGCAAACAGGAGCAAAGAAATCAAGGACCGGTGCATGAAGGGGTGTCCATACTGGCCCTGCTGAGTCTCAAAGCTACCGTTATTTCCTGAAAGTAAAACCTACCCCTAAAGTAAGCCCTACCCTGGATTTGGCGGGAGGTTTGAAATATAAGCCCACCCCCAAAAATAAGCCTTAGCTAAAGTACAATAAAAAAAATATCAATACTCACCTGGCCCGCGGCGTCTGAGTCCCTTGCGATGGTCCTGGGAGCTGTAGCAAGCTGAGATATCCTCTTCTTTCTGGTGATCGGGCTTTAAATACCCCACCTCCAGCAAAGTGAGCACTGTGATTGGATCGAGCGCCAGCCAATCAGAGCCAGCACTCGATCATTCACAGCCATTCAGTAAATGACATCACTGAATGGCTGTGACTGTCTCATCGAGCGCCAGCACTGATTGGCTGGAGCTCGACAGAATCACAGCGCTCACTTTGCTGGAGGCAGAGTATTCAAAGCCCTGTCACCAGAAAGAAGAGGATATCTCAGTGCGGAGGACACCACAGACTGACGCATCGCCGCCGGAGGCCAGCAGCGCCAGGCACCGGTATGTGGCGGAGCAGGTGAGTATAAGCCCCTCCTGAAAATAAGACACTGCATCTTTTGCGACAAACAATTAATATAAGACAGTGTCTTATTTTCAGGGAAACACAGTAGCAAGTGTCTTAGAAATAGGAAGCATACACTGCTGTAGAGCTAGTAATAGATATTACTGACTACTGAGATTAAGTCTGTTGGACCATGGGCAGACACTTTTTGAAAAGTGATGACTTTGTATTGTGAGGAATTAAAGCAACCTGGGAATAAAGCTTGACCTGGTGTGTACTTAAAGGGGTCGTCAAGTTCCTGGAAACCCCTTTTCAATAGGACCCCCAGTGTGAAAATAATCCCTCCGCGACTCCCGGGATCCACTGCAATCCCAGTGTTTGTTGTGGCAGATGGTGTCACAGGAAATCATGTGACCACTGCAGCCAATGAGAGGCTGCTACATCATGGTTTTGAAGTCCTGGCATCATGGCACTCAGCAGGGGCACAACTATAGGGGGTTGCAGAGGATGCGGTTACACCCAGGCCCACAAACTTTAGGGGGCCCATAAGGCCTCTCTTCTCTATATAGGGAGCCCAGTACTATGAATAAAGCATTATAGTTGGGGGCCCTGTTACAGGTTTTGCATTGGGGCCCAGAAGCTTCAGGTTATGTCTCTGGCACTTAGAGCTGCAGCGCTGGATCCAATCAGCCACGAGGGGTAAGTATCTCTGTTTATTATTTTCACATGGAGACTCCTATTGAAAAGGGGTTTTCCAAGACGTAGACAGCCCCTTTAAGTACACACCAGATTGTGTTTTCATTCCTCTCAATCTAAAGTCATCACTTTTCAAAAAGTGTCTACCCCCGGTCCAACAGATTTAATCTCAGCAGTCAGTAGTCTAGTAACTGAACATCCCCTTTGAAGAAAGCAGGATATTTTGCCCAACGTCTCGTTTATTAGTAATACCAACATGAAAGACACATTTCGAGACAATAATGCCTCTTCATCGGTGATGCTGGGTGGCACAGTCAAGTATACGGTACGAGTGGATGTTCCAGATATTATGACAGGAGGTGCAAAAGATGCCAAAGCAAAATTCTAAAAGTAACTTGGCAGAAGTAGAAGGAAGCAAGGAAGGAAGCAAGGAAAGAAGCAAGGAAAGAAGCAAGGAAAGAAGCAAGGAAAGAAGCAAGGAAAGAAGCAAGGAAAGAAGCAAGGAAGGAAGGAAAGAAGCAAGGAAGGAAGGAAGGAAGGAAGGAAAGAAGCAAGGAAGGAAGCAAGGAAGGAAGGAAGGAAAGAAGCAAGGAAAGAAGGAAAGAAAGAAGCAAGGAAGGAAGGAAGGAAAGAAGCAAGGAAGGAAAGAAAGAAGCAAGGAAGGAAGGAAGGAAAGAAGCAAGGAAAGAAGCAAGGAAGGAAGGAAGGAAGCAAGGAAAGAAGGAAGCAAGGAAAGAAGGAAGCAAGGAAGGAAGGAAGCAAGGAAAGAAGGAAGCAAGGAAAGAAGGAAGGAAGGAAAGAAGGAAGGAAGGAAAGAAGGAAGGAAAGAAGGAAAGAAGGAAAGAAGGAAGGAAGGAAGGAAGGAAGGAAGGAAAGAAAGAAAGGATAAATAAAATAAATAGGTAACAATGCATTAATCATATATACAGATCAAAGTAGATTCGTAAAGCTACTTGCACACAGATGGAAAAAAAGTTGCACCTGATACTCTTGAACGGAACTCCGATTGGACAGCACACGGGCATCCTGTCTGTGTGCTGGTCTATGTATGGGACCCACACATACACATGTGCTATTTTCATCCAATAATACGGAATAGGACATATTGCAATTTTTCTTTAACTCGAGCAAAAAGCCGCATTGTGCAGTATACCACTGCAGTTACAGCTAGTAACAGGGAGCGGAGGTACGCAGGCAGGGATTGTTACAGCAAAGAAGAGAAATCCGTATGCATGCCAATCAAGAACAGGGGTGTGCCTGGCGCGGCGCTGCAGGAAAATCTGACTCTTTTATGCAAAATTTGTGTCCTTTCATTTTATTAGAATACAGCATGGAAAAACTTCAAAAGCAGATTGTAAAAGAAGCGGGACGCGAATTACAAAACCAAATAACGAAAAATCTCAGTAGCGCTGTTGGAGGTTCACCATAGATTCCATTGCAAAGACTTGATGTCAGGTTCCCTTTAAGAATGATACGCTTTGTTTTAATTCGCTGGTATTTACTCGATCTGAGTTTTTGTAACTGTATGCATGACTCCGTATGTATGACCTCCCTACTCTGGCCTTTCCTTTTCTGTTTAACTTTATCATTTCCTTCCCCCTTATTCTTCTCTGCAGCTGCATTACTGATGAAGAGGACTCTGCACCTTGAAATGTGATTTTTTTGCTGGCTCACACAATCAGAGTAACAACAGAAGTTGGATTTATCCTCACATTTCCTGCATTCTTTGTTGGGAGGTTGTGCCATTCTTCATCCGTTCTCAGTTGTTTATTCTGTGTCTCTGCATGCCAACTAACAGTTGGGTGGTTATCTGGTTGGGCAACACCTCCATACTTGATGCACCACCACTATCCACGCCTACAGCCCTTGAGGCACCACTCCACCCAACTTTTTTGCCTCTTCATCTGCATCTCCTATCGTGAATGGTGATCCTGTGGTATCTACATAAGGGTGTCACTTTCATTATAAGCCCACCTATGATAGTGAGATGGCTGCTGAATAGTTGACTCTACACAACAAGACATGTCAGCCTATTAGGCTTAGTGGTCCGGGTGAAAACTGCAGGAACTGTAGAATTATTTGTACATACAAACACATGGAAAATAAAATAATATTATATATATATATAAAACATAAAAGTTTGTTTTAACCAATAGGTTATTTTGTGATGACACATTCTATTTAAAAAGAAAAGAAATAAGAGGTTTTTTTTACCTTTTCAGGTAGACAAGAAGGAGGATTACAAGGACAATAACAGCAGCGGGAATGAGGATAAGCGGCAAAATGGACGTTGTATTCTTGTTTTTGCCTGTTAAATGGTAAGAAGTAGCGAGGTTAGAAATCTATTGACCCTTTCCAATCTACTGTCTGACGTCTAAAGACATTATCATTTAAGGCTGTACAGCTCGGATGTTAGAAAACGTCCATTGGGGTTCTCTTACTGTATATTGCCAGCCTTTCTGCTGTCGGAGGCTATCCAATGTGTCACCTAATGCAGTACTGGCTTTAGCCTGCAGATAGCGCCATTGTGTAATGGCGGAAAAAGAGTAAGCCGCCTAGGAAAACCAGAATACAAATTGGATTGGAAAGGGTTAACTGCTAAAACTCTTGATGATGAGTGCATTGTGGTGAAGGCATGCAACAACCCAGTAAGTGACCCATATACCGTGCCTTCCTTCTCACCTACATAGACTGTTCCACTGATTTCTTCCCAGAATCACAGTTGTGCGGCGGTTTTCAGTAAACTACATAATAAGAGCGCTACATGTACTGACACTTTGTAATTAGACTTAAAATATATATATACTAAATGAGCCAGGTGAAGTGAATAACACCGATTACCTCATTACACTGCCACCTGTCAAGGGATGGAATATATTAGATAGCAAGTGAATAGTTAGTCTCTAAAGGGCCATTTACATGGGATGATTATCGAGCAAAGTTTGTTTAAACTATTCGTTTGAAGTTGACTGGTCGCCCCACTTTCAACCAGCATGGAAATCATCGCTGGCTTCACGCTGACTGTAAGCGATCCCCGCTCAGCGCTCTGTCAGTACGTGTTTTTTGCAGGATAAGCTGTAGTTTTTATTGGTACCCCTTTAGGCTTTTTAATCAGTTTTATTGCTTTATTTACTTTTACTTACACGTTTCACAAGACTGAATAAAATACGGTTTATATAACCATTGGGTCATTTTTATAACCCCGATCCTTGGAGCACGGAGTTCTTTTCCTCTTCCCCATTTGGCTACCTGTCTAAAGCCCACTGGACTCAAGCGAGCTTTCCCTCTCCGAGACGTCTCTTCAGATACCCTGGATATTGGACGGAGATCATTACCATAAGCGAACCAGGACACTAGGTTCCGGTAGGTTCCCACTCCATATGGGATTTCCCACCATGCACCAGGTGAGTGAATTCAGCACTATTAAACACTTTTACTACTTGAAATACAAGGCCCTGTTCTTATGTTTTAGGGCCATTTCAGACGACCGTATATCGGCTCAGTTTTCACGCCGAACCGATATACGGTGTCCTTGTTTGCAGAGGGAGGAGGATGGAAGAGCCAGGAGTAGGAACTGAGCTCCCGCCCCCTCTCCACTATTTGCAATAGGAGGGGGCGAGACAGGGGCGGAGCTAAGTACAGGTGCTTAGCTCCGCCCCTGTCCCGCCCCTCCTATTGCAAATAGTGGGAAGGGGTGGGAGCTCAGTTTCTGCTCCTGGCTCTTCCATCCTCCACCCCCTGCAGACAAGGACACCGTATATCGGCTGGGCGTGAAAAACGAGCCGATATACGGTCGTCTAAATAAGCCCTGAATCTGTTAATGACATAATGGTATTCAATCTACCAGATTGTTGCCCACTTGTCCGAAACCTTATCAGTGTCATGAAAATACACTTACTTGCCTTAGGAATGATTGGATACCTATAACTTGTACTTTACCTGGAACTATCCGCTCCTCACTCCAGTCGCTCCAATTTGAAATATCATTGACATACTTTGTAAAGCTTGCCCGTACTTTGACTTTCAGCGTGCCATCAGTGTGAGGGATGGTTATGTTCATACTATAGTTCTCCGTAGTTCGGTTTAACTAAAAACAGATATTAATAAATATAAAAACAATTACCTGAAAAGGAATTTACAAAAAAAAAAAGCAATAACTGAAGGGACAAAGAACCCATTTCTGTAAATCCTATTCTAATTATTCCCTATTCTTAATCAGGAATCGAGTGAGTTCTTAATTTACAGATATTTAATACACCTTAATGCAGCCAATGTGATAATATTTAGCAGTATGGCATCATGAGATAAACCGCTGACCTGAGCATTTATTTAATAAGTGGCGCTGAATCTTAAATGGGGAGAAGCAAAAGAAAAGGGCAAAGAAACAGGTATAAAGGGGATATACATGGGATTCGAATCATAGAATGGTAGAGTTGGAAGGGTCCTCCAGGGTCATCGGGTCCAACCCCATGCTCAGTGCAGGATCACTAAATCAGTGTTTCCCAGCTCCAGTCCTCAAGATGCCCCAACAAGTCATGTTTTCAGGGTTTCCTCAATATTACACAAGTGATGGAATAATGGTCAGTGCCACAGACATTGCCACAGGATATTACCATAGGATATCCTGAAACCATGACCTGTTGGGGCTTCTTGATGACTGGGGCTGGGAAACACTGCACTAAATCTTCCCAAACAGATGTGGGTCCAGCCTTTGTTTGAACACTTCCATTGAAGGAGAACTCCCCACCTCCCATGGTAACCTGTTCCACTCATTGATCACCCTCACTGTCTGATATCTAATCTGTGTCTCCTCCCTTTCAGTTTCATCCCATTGCTTCTAGTCTTTCCTTGTACAGATGAGAATAGGGCTGATCCCTCTGCACTGTGACAGCCCTTCAGATATTTGTAGACAGCTGTTAAGTCTCCTCTCAGCCATCTTTTTTGCAGATCCCTAAGGCCTCATCTCCACAGCAGGCACAGATTTTTCATGCAGTTTTCCGCAGTGGATGCACTGCGAGTCATCATTAAATTGATTTTTTTATTGCTTGCGGGAGATCACGGATTGCGTTTTCTTTCCGCACCGATGCACTGTGGCTCATCCACGCAGAAAAACTCCGCAGCAATTTATTATCCGTGCGTGGTATCTGCAAATCAAATAAAAACAAATCCGCAGGTGTTAAATGAAGTGCACATGACCAATGCTTCCTTATGCGTGGCTTGATTTGCAGATCTAATGCATGAGTGCCACACGTGGATTCCGCAAATTAAATCCGCCTGTGGGCATTGGGCCTTAACTGTTCCTCATAGGACATGGTTTGCAGACTGTTCACCATCCTGGTAGCTCTTCTCTGAACTTGCTCCAGTTTGGCATGCCCAGAACTGGACACAGTATTCCAGATGTGGTCTGACTAAGGAAGAGTAGAGGGGGATAATGACCTCACGTGATCTAGACTCTATGCTTCTCTTAATACATCCCAGAATTGCGTTTGCCTTTTTGGCTGCTGCATCACATTGTTGACTCATCTTCAGTCTATGATCTATTAGTATACCCAAGTCTTTTTCACATGTGCTGCTTAGCCCAATGCCTCCCATTCTGTATGTGCTTTTTTAAACTTTTCTTGCCCAGATGTAGGACTTTGCATTTCTTCCTGTTAAATACCATCCTGTTAGTCTCCGCCCACTGCTCAAGCTTGTCTAGATCTTTTTGAATATACTCTCTTCCCTAGTGTTAGCTACCCCTCATAGCTTTGTGTCGTTGGCAAATTTGATCAGTTTCCCCTCATTTCCGTTATCTAGATCATTTATAAAAATGTTGTACACCACTGGGCCCAGGACTGAGCTTTGTGGTACCCCACTTGCCACAATTCTTCCAATTGGATGTGCAGCCATTTATGACCACTCCACCTCCCCTCATTCATGAGCATCCATTCAAAATGTCGTCTAATATGCACAACGTAACATATACACTGTGTCATAGAAACAAATAGGTTTCAAATAGGTTTATGTGTTGTCTGGGAGTTTAAAATTGCATTAAAGGGGATTATCTAAGTTGCAACATCTTGGTACAGCCTCTTCCCCCGTGAGTAGGAAAAACAGTCAATACTCATCTCTACCCTCTCCTGCTGTGTGCAATGCTGCTGCTTGGTCCCTCGCTCCGGTCTGTGTTTATAGGGGTACTCCTGCCTGGTTTATGGGAGGTCACAGGGGCTGCAGCCAACAACAGATCTCAGCAATTGACTGATTTCAGAATTGCTTTTTAATTATTTAAGACCTGCTTTCTCTGACTGCTTTCTTGTTGAGTTGCATGTTCAGAGCTCAGTGAGCATTGCCTGTGACGTATGTAGTAGTATAGTATGTAGAATATATATGAAATAAGATTTTATTAGTAGCGGCAGAGTTCTACTGAAGCTAAGCTGCCACACTGATGCATTTGAGGGAATAATTGGGAGCCCCCCCCCACACCACCACCACCACCACAAGATTAACCCAACACTATGGGGAGGCGCACCAGCAGCCAGTAAGCAACCAGATTTTGCATCATGCCAACATTGCTCCATGACAGGCGAGTGCCCCTCTGGCTAAGTATTGACTAGACCCCACCACAAGTGGCCAGAGAACCATGCTCTGGGATGACCCACTCACACACTACCTGAGGGACCTATAACATTGCTCAAATTCCCTGAACAGCCTGCTGTTAAAGTGAAGAACTGTGTTTAAAAGAGTTGTGTTCATTCTGCAGCTTTCTTCTGAGAGTTCAGAGACTGCACCCATTCTGTGGGAACAAGATGCCTTGTACCTCTCCTGAAGTAGCAGCTAAGATCTGTGTACATAGAAGACTTCTTGTCTCTACCATCATCCCGAGTCTAGAACATGCCTGACAGCGAATCCAGCTCCCCCATCACAGGTCCACAAAGGTCTCCAACTCACGAACATGACTATGTTCACATCTGCGCCAAAGGTTCCTTTCAGAACCTCTGAAAATCCAAAACAATATAATGAAGCACACTATGCTATTTCATTTGAGAAAATGTCAGACAGCATAAGGGAAGCTGGACAGGCCTCATTATAGTCTATAGGGGCCATCCGGTGCCGCTTGTTTCTGTCATTTGACGGATCTAACGTTCTGTTTTTCTGTTCCTATGATGTAACAGATTAACAGAAAGCTAAAGGGTGATGTGAACATAGCCTTAGTGGAAGAAAAGCTATTGTTCTTCTCACTAGTTGTAATAAGAAATCCTATTAATATCTTCAATTATATTTCAATTTTATATATGTTTATTACCTAAAGAACAACAGTTTTAATGGTAAAAATAGGTTACCTCAATTGGCCATTTATCAGAGGACACGTGAACCTCAAAATTGAGGTTCTTGAGAGGTGGTGACATAGTCCAGTTTACATACAGAATGCCATTTATGACTTCAGACACATACATTATTGTTGGACTCTTGGGCTTTGCTGTAATGAAGAAAGTCAACATTAATACCAATTTAGAGAACGCCGTTCTTCTCAGACTTCAAAAATAAAAGAACTTCAAGTAAAAGGAAACCAATGTGGCTCGACAAGACGGTAAGAGGCAATGAATGAAAAAAAGAAAGCATTCAAACTACTAAAGCAAGAAGGCAGCGAGAAAGCATTAAAATCATACAGGGAAAAAAAACAAAGTATGCAAAGGAAAGATCAAAATTGCTAAGGAGGAGGCAGAAAGACTGATTGCCAAAGAGAGCAAAAAACAACCCGAAACTATTCTTTAATTATATTAAAAGTAAAAGGATTTGCACTGAGAGCACTAACCCTTTAACAAATAATGCAGGGGAAATCATAGAAGACGACAGGGGGAAGGCAAACCTATTAAATAGTTTCTTTTCAAGTGTATTCACGAACGAAAAGGAAATGTCACATGAGATTCAGCGGAATAAAATGAACCCTGCACAAAATATTACATACCTAACACAGGAGGAAGTGCGGAACCAGTTAAAGAAGATTAAAATTGATAAATCACCAGGCCCAGATGGAATGCAGCCAAGGGTTCTAAGGGAACTAAGTAATGTGATAGCTAGACTGCTATTTCTTATATTTGTGGATACTATCAAGACCGGGGTTGTACCACTGGATTGGCGCATTGCCAATGTAGTTCTAATATACCAAAATAGGGCCAAAAGAGAGCCTGGTAACTACAGGCCGGTAAGTCTCACTTCAGTAACTGGAAAAATATTCAAGGGGTTGCTGAGAGACACCATCAAAGAACACCTCAAGGAGAACAGCGGAATAACTCCTCACCAGCATGGGTTCATGAAGGGTCGCTCATGTCAGACAAATCTGTTCAGCTTTCACGATGAAGTAAGCTCTAGGCTGGACCTGGGAGAGTCTATTGATCTCGTATATCTGGACTTCTCTAAAGCATTTGACACCGTGCCGCATAAAAGGCTGATATATAAAATGAGACAGCTCGGATTGGGTGAAAACGTGGGCATCTGGGTAAAGAATTGGCTCAGAGATAGAAAGCAGAGGGTGGTAATAAATGGTTCGCACTCTGATTGGGCCCCCGTCGCTAGCGGGGGGCCACAGGGTTCAGTATTAGGCCTCATTCTGTTCAATATATTTATCAACTACCTGATAGAGGGGCTGTACAGTAAAATATCAATATTTGCAGATGACACAAAATTATACAAGATAATCAATGCAACGGAGGACAATGTGCGGCTACAAACTGACCTGGATAAGCTGGGGGCTTGGGCAGAAAATGGTAAATGAAGTTCAATGTTTATAAATGTAAGGTTATGCACATGGGCAGGGGAAACGGATGTCACAATATACACTAAATGGGGTACAGCTAGGGAAAGGTGATATGGAAAAAGACCTGCGGGTACTAGTGGATTGTAGATTAAACTGGAGTAACCAATGCCAGTCAGCTGCTGCAAAAGCTAATAGAGTCTTGGGGTGCATTAAAAGAGGTATAGGGGCGAGGAATGAGAACATTATCCTCCTACTATATAAGGCACTTGTCAGGCCTCACATGGAATACTGTGTACAGTTCTGAACACCGATGCTCAGGAAGGATGTTGCAGTGCTTGAGGGGGTTCAAAGAAGGGCAACTAAACTAATACATGGAATGAAGGGACTGGGATACCCAGAGAGGCTATCCAAATTGGGATTATTCACCCTGGAAAAAAGACGGCTAAGGGGCGACCAAATAACCATATATAAATACTTTTAGGGGACAATACAAGGATCTCTCTCACAATCTGTTCATACCTAGGACTGTGACGGTAACGAGAGGGCATCCGCTACGTCTAGAAGAAAGCAGGTTTCATCACCAACACAGAAAAGGGTTCTTTACTGTAAGAGCAGTGAGCCTGTGGAACTCTGCCTGAGGATGTGGTGATGGCAAAATCCTTAGAGGAGTTTAAGAGGGACTAGATGTCTTTGTAGAGCGGAAGGATATTACAGGATATAGACATTAGGTGACCAGCGGGTTGTTGATCCGGATTTACAGACAGGTAGGAACTATTAGAGGTTGATCCAGGGATTAGTCTGACTGCCATTAGGTAGTCGGTTAGGAATCTTACCCCCAAAAGGGCTAATTGGCTTCTGCTCTTGGGGTTTTTTGCCTTCCTCTAGATCAACAAGGAGGTTAAACAGGCTGAACTAGATGGACATTGTCTTCATTCGGCCTTACATACTATGTTACTATGTTCAGAAACTATGATTTTAGACCTCAACTTATTGGGTTTACTCTATGGATGTACATTTCCACAGATTATCAGTGAATCCCGATAGTGAAAACAAAACCATTGAAATTAATGGTTTTCTCTCGTCCCGTCATGCGGCCATGATTTTCACGGCTGCATAACAGGACTAAAACTCACAAATGCGTTTAAGTCCTTACACACACACACAAACTTTTTTGATTGCATCATTTTTACCCTGAAAAACACATGTAAAAAGCCAATGTACTTTTCACCGGTACATGTAATTTTAGGGAGGATTTTAGGGTGGCTTTTTTTTTTCTTTAATACAAACATATTTCACGTGCGTTTTTTAGTTAGCCTTTTTAAGCCAACTCTAAAGCCTGCTACAAAAGGACACCACTGACCCCAAAACCACATGACAATGAGAAGAAAATGCCCCAAAAATGCACTTCCTGTAGCGTGTCTTGTAGTCCCATGGGCGTATAGCCGCAGGGACTTTTACTGCGCTGGCGCAGGGGGTGTGCTTTGGCACCGCACAGGTTAATAGTTAAGCTGGGTAAGGTGAGCAGAGAGCTCCATTTTGGCCTCGTCGCCTGCCGGGGTCTAGGGCAGTTACCTTCTGGCTGGCCAGGGAGGGTCCGTTTCCTCTTCCTGGGGCATTTAGCTTCCTGGGTGGAAGTAGGCAGGCTGATCAGACGGAAGTGGGGCAAGCAGCATGCCGACGGCTACTCCTATTGGCTGCTGTACATGCTGGAGTAGGAAAGGGGCGAACACCATTTAAGCACCCAGCAGAGGGTAATAGCCCTCTTCTCTGCTGGAGAGAATC
The DNA here is from genome assembly GCF_035609145.1 of Eleutherodactylus coqui. NCBI lineage: Eukaryota > Metazoa > Chordata > Amphibia > Anura > Eleutherodactylidae > Eleutherodactylus > Eleutherodactylus coqui. The sequence goes on along the minus strand of NC_089846.1, from coordinate 132,008,619 downwards.
GCCCACCCACCTACCCTTTCCTTTTCCTTTGAAACAGTAAATTTGGGGATGAAAATGTTTCAGGTTTTGAGCTTGTCACAGCTGTGGATATAAAATTGGTGACCTACTGCCATATTTCTAGTGGGCAACAGGTCCATACCAGTTCATTGGTATACATGGTTGATAAAGTTATATTTATGCTAAGCTGTGACCGACCCCGAGTCAACCCAACATGTAAAAGAATGCCAATAAAGAGATGGAAAATCGGCATTTGAGGCTAGTAGAAATAAAACAGTTCATTTATTCAAACTGCCAGGTATCAGTGTCCGTTTTATTCATGATCACTTATGTTATGTTCCCCTGCCTACACCTCTCCCCCATGTTGGTCACAGGTCAGTTTTGTTGTCAGTGCAGTCTCATTATTCCCTATTGACCTTACTTGCAGCAAAAAAAGCTGATACAATGTGGGATTTTTCTAAAAAAAGTGAAGTGTGAAAATGCCCTTAGTGGGAAAAAAGAAATGGGGTATATCTCAGAACCCTTATCTTGTTTATACCCCATTATACTGGGCAGGTACAAAGTAGGACATTTACTAGACTACTGCAACAGACGTTGAAATAATTGCATGAAGTGAAATGAAGCAACCAATCAAGTTTTTGCATTTATATTCCTCGGCAACTCTTGAAAATGAGAGCTGAAATCTGATTGGTTACTATGGGAATTGTTGCCGTATTGCTGCACAGAACGGCTGTCTGCATGAGGTTTCCAAAAATTGGATCGTTACTAGTGATGAGCGAGCATTGCCCTTAGCGAGTACCTGCCCGCTCGAGAGAAAAGGTTCGGGTGCCGGCGGCAGGCAGGGAGCTGCGGGGGAGAGCGGAGAGGAACCGAGGGGAGATCTCTCTCCCTCTCTCCCCCCCTGCTGACTGCCGCAGCTCACCGCTCCCCCGCGCCGGCACCCGAACCTTTTCTCTCGAGCGGGCAGGTACTCGCTAAGGGCAATGCTCGCTCGAGCAATTGCCCTTAGCGAGTATGCTTGCTCGTCTCTAATCGTTACCTTGCATGTAATAATCATCATAGCCATTTCCATCGACTTGAAATAACACTTACCTATTTCACGAGCTCTTGCATAGAGCAAGGAAGGTCTTACAGTGTATGACGTGTCGGTGACCACAAACAGTAGATACTTAGAACCTGCAGATTCCTTATAGTATGGGAATTTGCATCCTAAATACAATCCATCAGAAGGAAAATTATCCTGACATTCGTTTCCGGTGCGTAATAAATCCTGAAGCCTGAAAATGCAAATAAGCAACTTTTTGGTTTACAAATGTATGTAACACATGAAGAAGCTAACGCTCCATTACTGTAGAACCAGGTGGGGATCGCAGGTTGTGTACAGCCAAGATAGAAATAAGAGTGGACAATTCTGCTCTGGCTGACAACTCATCATCTGATGATAGATCCCACTGCTTTCAGATGCTAATAAAGTCAAGAGAACCACCGGTCATCATCCATTCCATATATGCCAACTGCCTTCTCCAGCTGAAGGTCCTCCTTTTACGCCAAAGTGATCTGCACATACTTTGAGCGGATGTAGATTTGCATCTAGAAATTTGCAACTTTTATTACAGTATTTAATACATTTTATCCTAAAGGAAATCTGTGACCTACTTTTATCCATATGAGCTAAGCTTATGGGCTGAGAGTAGGTGACCTGTGGAATCTAGGGATCCAAGTTTTAGAATTACCTTCCCTGTCGTTCCCCTGGTGTCAGTCCTGGAAGCCGCTGCTCAATGCAATGAAGGGTGCTGCTAAGTAATCCATTCATTCTAATTTTATAACGGGCGGACTACTTATAAGCACCGCTCAATGCATTGAGAAGAGGCTTCCAGCACTGGAACCCGAGGAACGATGGGGAAGGTAATTATAAAACTTCAGTCCTCGGACGCAGCAGGTCACCTACTTTCAGCCCATAAGCTTAGCTGAAAGTAGGTGAGAGATTCCCTTTAACTATTATTATGGAGACCATTCCCACTTGTCAAGTTTGACAAGTGATGAAAAATGTCACAAAAATGTTGCTCACCATATACTTTGGTTCAACTGACTAAATAACAGCCATTATCTGATTAGTAAATACAAGGCAGAGCTTTCTCCAGTGATTTTCTAGTCACTGGGAGGACAGATGATAAAACAGATTACATTAGTTCTAATGGCTTGCATTGACTTCACTGTAATGGAAACAGATAAACAAAATATACTTTGACACAGTGGCGTAGCTACAGGCTTATGGGCCTCCCTATTGTCCTACCCGAACACTCCACATACACACAGCTACTTTCCTTGGCTACCAGCCATGGTTCACCCCCAAATATACATAAACACATTATACATATTCAGACAGCATATCTACGATACAACCTTTATTAAACGGCAGCCTACATACAGAGGCCCAGCTCTAGTAACTTCTATATAATGCAGTCCCCCTGTGTCCCTAAAGCCCCCGTGCCCCTATATACTAAAAGAGCCCCCTCTGTGTCGTTACATAGTAATAAAGTCCTTGTGGCCCTATATAGTAACAGAGACCCCTCTGTGCCCCCATACTGAAAGCCACCCTGTGGTTCTATAAACTAATAGAGCCCCTTGTGCCACAGTACCCCCTGCTTAGCCAGATGAGGGGGGGGGGGGCAAGCCCATTAAAGTTAGGGGCCAGGTCACAACTGCGACCCCTATTGCTACGCCACTGCTTTGACTTATTGGACTTGTATCAGTTCTCACAGTGATTTTTTTACCATTTGTCAGATTACTGAAACTGCATCAGTTATTAGCCTGGGTTCCCACTCAGCGGAATCCCGACGGAAATCTCGTGGTTTGGCCGCAGCAAAAAACCACGAGATTTCCGCTGAGAGAAGCGCTGCTTCAAAACCCGTGGCACTTAGCCGCGCGTTTTGAAGCGGCCCGGCCGCTCGCTCTTCTGCTGCGGCCGGCGCTCCCATAGAGGAGAGCGCGGCCGCAGCGGAGGAAGAAAAAGAATGAGCATGCTGCGGCCGGCTAATCCGCACCGCAGTGCCGGCTTTGCCGGGGCGGATTTGCCCTCCCGTGTGGACGAGATTTCTGAGAAATCTCATCCACATGGTTGGCTAAGCCCGGGATTAGATTTCCGTGGCAAATCCGCCCAGTGTGAACCCAGACGTACTATATTTTGCATCATATGGGCAGGAATGCAAAACTGAACTGGTCATAATGCACCAGTCTCTTATAAGAGGGTATTGAGACCTAGAGTCTGGTACTACAGTTCATCTCCATTCGCTTGAACCGTTGGGTCGTCTTTGCCTGCAGAACTGCTGACAAACTAATTAAGTGACATTTTTTGGCACAAAAACATAAGCCACGGTCCACTTACTGTGCTGATGCAGGCGGTGCAGGTCTAGAGTTTTCATCTTGTTCCCTGCATTAAAAGAAATAACAAAATTGAGTACATGCAATAGATTTGTATCTTGGTGATTCATTCTTCATGCTCCTGTGTAAAAAAAGGAAATTCACTGTATTTCCCTGTCTTTCTGATTATTATAGATCACTGCAAAACCACAATGGTGTTCCAGCCCATTCCACTGTCCTTCTGTGGCCTCCAACTCACCTCCAAATCTCATATCAAGACAAATCCCGACTGACATGTAGTTACTTTCCTGCAAGTGAGTTAAATTCTAGCTAGAAATTAATGTATTAATTAGACATCTGACATTTGTCAGCTGAATGCATGAATGTGAATGAGTGCCATGCAATACCACGCTTCTCCTGCAGTGGCCACTCTGTATCCCCTTGCTATAATAGTTGGACTTGTAGCGATCATTCTTCAAATGTGAGAACTTATTGATTAAAAATGTTGAATATTTGACAGACTACCCATGTGATTTTTACATCTTTTCTTCCTATATATAGAGCATTACTAGTAATTATTAGGAAGTTATAGTACCAGTGTTTCTGGTGGCGCAATGTGCCACTTACGAATATAATATAGTGAAAGTTATTGGAGTTGTAAGCACATGGCTGCTGTTTTAGGACCTGTGATGATGTCACTGCCATTGCATCTCTAGGGTGTTTGATAGATAATAGATAGCTCTGCAAGTCACAGACACACACAGCTCTGCTACATGCACATCACACACACAGCTCTGCTACATGCACCTCACACACACAGCTCTGCTACATGCACAACACACACACAGCTCTGCTACATGCACGTCACACACACAGCTCTGCTACATGCACGTCACACACACAGCTCTGCTACATGCACGTCACACACACAGCTCTGCTACATGCACGTCACACACACAGCTCTGCTACATGCACGTCACACACACAGCTCTGCTACATGCACGTCACACACACAGCTCTGCTACATGCACGTCACACACACAGCTCTGCTACATGCACGTCACACACACAGCTCTGCTACATGCACGTCACACACACAGCTCTGCTACATGCACGTCACACACACAGCTCTGCTACATGCACCTCACACACACAGCTCTGCTACATGCACCTCACACACACAGCTCTGCTACATGCACCTCACACACACAGCTCTGCTACATGCACGACACACACAGCTCTGCTACATGCACGACACACACACAGCTCTGCTACATGCACGACACACACACAGCTCTGCTACATGCACGACACACACACAGCTCTGCTACATGCACGACACACACACACACACATACACAGCACTACTCTATGTACATCACATACAGCTCTGCTACATACATTCTTCATCCCATACAATAGGGATCACAAGCAGCACAGCAGAGTCCTGCACACACTGATCACACCCAGGTCCTGTGACCCCGGAATCCTCCCATAAAAGTCATTGATCACGTGACCTTTATCATCACAGGTGTGCGACATCAACACAGGTGCTGTAAAAGCAATGTTTTGGCCCGCACCTAGCTTTTATAAAGCTTGATAAAGGCCAGAAGCGGGCCGAAATGTTGCTTTTTATGACATTATAAAGATGCATCTACGGATGTAGCTATTTGAAACAAGAAGATTCCCGTGTGCTGCTTGCACAATCTTCTCTTGCTATTAGTGCAGATTTTGACGCAGATTCGCAGCAGACTTCACTCCTTCAATTGAAACGGTGAAATCAGTTCTGATCACTCTGATAACTGCAACCAAAGCAGAGGCAGCTATTAACCGCCTGTTATGAGTGTTTCAGCCGCTCTGGGGTATGCGACCGCTGGCGAAATGAGGTACATAAATTTCGGTCACTGCTGCACAGAGTTCAGCAAAGCAGCAACGGAAATTTACAGTCAGCAGTCACAAAGTGGTTAACGTAACTGTTACATTACAAGTTATGCTAACTCTTACAAGTTGGTTATGTGATGGATGACATAATGCATGAATGAATCCTGATACTCACCAATAATACAATCTATATTGCCCGTTGGGTGGATTGTCTGTGGGCTGCCATGTGCAGCTTATATATTCCATATAGTACCAAACACAGATGAAGTTTTTCACTGATGTTTTTTCATTACCTGTAATTCAGTGCAGGTAATTACTGATCAATAACAAGTGATATGAAATGGTGATCATTACTGCCATCTCTGTGCTGCTTTATACCACCATACAGTATTTTAATGCCAGTGCTTGGCGTGGCTGATGGTCTTAAAGGTGCTTTTATATGGAACAATTATCATTAAAAAAAAAAAAACCTAAAAAAAAAAAACCGCTCAAACAAAAGTGAACGATAATCCTTTGGTCTAAACGCAACCAACTACGAATTATAATCGTTCACTTTTCATTCGTCTTTCAGGTTATGCAGGCATAAAAATCATCGTTGACTTTTTCACTTATCATTCAGTTTAAACAGCGATTAGTCAGTCCTTCTCAATCACTTATACAGCGAATGTGAAAGACCGTTTGAACGCGCCAATGATGTATCTGCCTGTCTAAACAGGGTGAACAGGTAAGCGGTGATGTCACTCACTCTATCAAACATTAAATCGGCTTGTCTAATAGGACCCTTGTTAAGTTGTGTGCAAAAATGTTACAAATATTTGCGCAAATATGTACTTGTGTAAAGAGAATTGCAACTTTTCTCCTTCCTACGCCTGCCCTGACACTTTATCGAAAAGCGGGTAAGGCTTGTCAGGAGGGGGCCCCTCCACACCGGACCGACAGATTGATGTATAATTTACAATAAAAACTGGTGTAAATTATATCAGAAATGTCCGCAATGTTGGAACAGACAGCAAAAGAAGGAAGCGGGATGGGGCAGCGCTTGGCTCTGCCTCCGACCTTCCCCCTCCCATTGCAATCAGCCGGAGGGGAGGAGAGAAGAGGGAGGGAATTTAGCAATCACGCTGCTAAATTCCCTCCTACTTCCGTTCTCCAGCTGCTGCCATTGGCTCCCATAGGAGCCCATGCAGCGACCGACGTATTCCGGCCCAAAAGATAGTTCCAGGACTATCCTTTGGGCCCGACGTTAAAACAGAGACAGAGCATAACCTCATTTGTCAAAAGTGTTAATTTTGCTTAGGGCTAATGCCCACAGACGGATTTCTGTTGTGTAAAACGCGGCGGGAATCCGCGGCGTTATCCCGCAACTATTAGGTTCTATTATACCTAATAGCTCAATGTTCACACTGCGGAATTCTACCGCGGAATTCCACAGTGTGAGAGAAACCGCGGCATGCTCTAATTGCCGTGGAAAAACGTGCGGCCAGCTTCCATTGAGGTCAATGGAAGCTGTCCATCACCCGATACTTCCACTGTGAGCACAGCAGAAGCATTGCGTGATTAAGCGTCGCCGCCGGCGCGACATGCGCTGCACTGCACATGCGTACTGGCTCAACGGACAGGCCAGGTGTGGCGAATCCGGAGAGGCGAGTAAGGGTCTTTGGGGGGGTGGCGCCATGTTGGACTCTGCTACGGTATTTCTTTGGCGGAGTTAGCTACGGCCATGGGCATGAGGCCTTATTTTGGAATGAACTGGAGGATCAAGATAACCGTGGGCCCTTTAAAGTGTGCAGACCTGAGAAACTGGTCAAAGGGAAAGATATAGGCACTTAGTTTTGTGGTTCCAGTGGTATGGCGTGAGCCAAAGATTTCTTAAAAACTTGATGTGATACTGGAAAATGGAAGTCCTTTCTGTAATTCATACACTGAGTATACAAAATCAGTTAATGGATCTAAAAAAAGGGCTCAAAAAATTGTTTTGTAGACCTGTGCAATCGTTCCATCTCAAAGCACCTTAACCCTTTCCAATCCACTGTCTGACGTCTAAAGACATTCTGATTGAAGGCTGTACAGCTCTGATGTTGGAAGACGTCCGGCAGGGTATTCTTACTGTATATTACTGGCCGCTCTGTTGTCGGGGTGCCTCTCCAGCATGTCCCATACCACAGTACTGGCTCTAGCCAGCAGATGGCGCCATTGTATAATGGCAGAAAGAGAAACTCCCCTAGGAAACCCTGGATCCAAAATTGGATTGCAAAGGGTTAAGACATCCTCCTGAAGCAGGAGCCTCCTTGTAATGGGAAACCATAAGCATGAAGCCTTGCTCCTGTAGCTAAACCCACTCCTCAGCTATATGCTAGCTACATCTAGAACAGATCAGTAGGAGATCGGCCCCCGTTCTTTGTAGGATTTCTGCAAGACTGTTTCTGCGGATAATCCTGCAGACTGACAAATACTGAAGACGAGATCATCTCGTTTACTTGTCATTCTTCTCTAGGTTTAATGTTCCTTTATCACAGATAAGAATTTCATACAATGATTACCTCGTGCCATCCAATGCATATGACTCCTGTTGGCCACTTCAATTATCGTGCCGTTGCAACAAGCCTTAATTTCCGTTGAAAAGTAATTGTTGAGACCAACCAGACGAGAAAAACGACCGATTTCCACTATGTAGGGAAAATATATTTGGAGCCCCTGTTGCAGTAACAGAACAATGAATTAAATAAAAGGCTAGCTGCCCGTGTATTATATATGCCTTGTTATCCTCATATGTCTTTATATACATCCTTAGACTTAAGGCCCTTTTACACACAAAGATAATCGCCGAACCACTGGACGAATTGATGACATTTTTGCATAAAATTACATGTACACATAATGTCTTGAATCATCTCTATGTCCTTCATTCACTAAAGTAAACTCAGTATCAGTTGTTGGCTCAGGTGGGGGAGTGTTTATGCGAGAGATTATCTGGCCAGCAGGATTCCATTGCCTTATCCTGTCATGAGTAAACAATGTACTCATTATGTATGAAGGCAAACAAACACTTCCCCCTCCATTCAGTAAGCTGCTCAAGGGACTGAACGAATACCATTCAAATGGAATGTCTTTTGACATTATGTTGGCTAAATGACAATTGAATAGTGCATGATGCCTGCGCTTACATGTAATGATATTGTTGAGTTTCAGCCATTTGAACGCATTTTGAGCGATAATCGTTGCATGTAAAAGGGCCTTTAGACTTCAAGCAGGTTTTTGAAGGTAATTGGCCCTGCTTTCTCTGGAACAGTCATAATACCGGTATTAATGGATGATTATAATTGTATACATTATTACATTAAAGTCTTCTGTCAGTAGTAGAGAAGCACTGGTGGCAGAACACCTTTCCCTCCTACAGTGAAATAAAGTGCACTAAATGCCCATCTGGTCTCTATGACGGGTATAGCTTTTCTCCTTTACATGCATTCTAGGGACAAATAGCCTTGTAAACACAGCACCCAATGGAACCTTACTGTGCCCCAGCAGACGGAGGCTCCTAGGCACCTCAAACTCATTTAATGCATTCTGTTTACAAAAAAAACATATGGGGTAAGGAAGTATAATTTGCTGAGTATAAGAACCACAAATCAGCTATGTGTGAACACACCCTGTATACATGAAAATATTATGAATGAAAGGATCGGTACTAATCCGTAATACCATGTTTTTCAAACTTCCAAGTAAGTTCATTATGGAATGCTGCAAGATTTCAGAATAAAACATGCATGGGCGCAGTATACCTACCTGTCCCAGGATCATGCCGCTCGAGGTTCAGGCAGCCTGAATCTGGTGATGGGTTTCCTTTAAGTATAATGAATCTGGGGGGGGGGGGGGGGGGGGGGGGGGGGAGGGGTTACCAAAATGATTAGTGTAAAGCTGACAAACTTAGATGCCAGATGACTTACTCCAATTAGTTTGCCGGAGTTTACTGAAATTGTAATTTGGTATACTGGTGTGCAGTTGGCAGCTTGAGATTTCCATTGAATATTCATCTGAAACATATTGGCCAGTCTGGATGTGATGTTGGCTGATGACCGGGAAAAACCTGCATGGAAACAAAATAAAGAAAGACTTTGTTGCATTTTTTTGTTTATGACTTTACACGTCTGGTTATATTTCTGTATAGCAATGTAGGAGGTGCTCTGCTTACAACTAAGACAACTCCTTTACATGTGACCACTATCATGGTGGGGAGCCGATCGCCTGGAGTTTAGATGCTAGAACTACTGTTTATCAGTTATTATTGGGAGGAGCTACAAGTGCCTTGTAGTTTTTGGGCCATACTGCAGAATTAGGCTCCCACTTACCAAGTGTGTCTTACAACACTGGGGCTTTTTGTATCTCAGAGGAGTATTTGATTCCCGGTGTGACGGCTACCTTTGCACCTTGAATAGCTATTGCTGTTGCCGTTTTTGGTTTCTGCTTCTATTGTAACATGCACCTATAGATTTCTATTAGGAAGTGCTGGCCTATTTTATCCTTTTTTTCTACAGCTGAGACAATGTAATCAGCAGTCCCTGGGCAGAACACAGCATGCGGTCCTTCTTATCAGCTGTTCTACCCAATGATGGATTTCATGCAGAACTGAAATTCATTGTTCGGCAGAAAAGGGAAAGATGGGCACATTTACACTCAATGATTATCACTCAAAAGATGGCTTTTAATCCCTTCCCTTGCAGGGCAAGTAATCCTCGGGCCGCATTAACAAAGTGTTTAAGTATAGATTTGTGATAAGTTCTGTAACAAGTCAGGGTTCACTTGCCTCTGGATCGCCATCCACATGCTTAGAAAGTGGCGCACCTCATACGAAAATATGCTCCAGCAGTCTGAAATTTCCTTAAATCTGGCTCCTGCCAGCCTTTATTCACAGCACATCACAAATCATAAACAGTCATTATAGCTTTAGGGTTCACAACCTACAGGGTCCTCTCACTAACCCCGCCTGGGGCATCTGGGGGGCGTCTTCCTCCATCAGACAGGGTGACAGACCCAACTGGTCCGCACCAGACCTCGAGCTTCAAGTCCCTTCACCGCCTCTCTGGCTCTCTCAGCCAACGTCTCACTGTTTCTGGCAGGAATTGGTTCTTTTGTAGCCACCTCCTGCTACACCCATCAAGTGTTAACCCTATCCTTTCTCCAGGTACTAGACTGCCTATCTAGCACCCTCTGCAGGCCAGTCTGACACTGCCCTGCTACAGTGCGTAAAGGGAGATCAGAGAGATGTAGAAGGAATAGGGTTGGAGACTTAGAAACTTGCAAGTGTAACATTTTACAGGTAGTAGAGTGGACAGAGTTACAGAAGTTGCATATCAGGGGGCAATCCCAAAAAACATGTCTGTCCATGTAAAAGGGCCATAACTTCTAATGATGTATTTGAAGGATCATCCAGTGTCTTGTGAACCTGACTGCAGTAAACCGCAGCACCCATAACAATCACACATCCATCCTTGTTATATCTTTTTAGCATCAAGAAAGTATTAGGTTTTGGTTTCTGCATAACCTTCAATGTCTTCTATTCAGGTTAGAAATGGGTGTAGACAGGGGCGTAACTAAAGGCTCAGGGGCCCTGATGCAAAACGTGAGCTGGGCCCCCCCTCTATCTGTATCTGTACCCGTACCCATACCTAAACCATGCTGCACAGAGACATAACTTAAAGCTTCTGGGCCCCAATGCAAAACCTGTTACAGGGCCCCCAACTATAATGCTTTACTCATAGTACTTGGTTCCCTATATGGAGAAGAAAGGCTTTATGGGCCCCCTAAGGCTCCTGGGCCCGGGTGCAACCACATCCCCTGCACCCTCTATAGTTACGCCCCTGGGTGTAGATCAGTACTTGGGGGAAGATGTGTGGTTTTAAATCATGCTTTGTTAAACACTGTAATCCATCCAGGGCTGGCCCTCTCACTTGCATTGGTTAGAATGGTGGATTAGGTATGTCAGATGCTACTATTTCCACATCCTGATTAATCTGTATACCACCCACATGGCCACTCTCTGAATGTAGCGCTTGTATATATACAAGTTTATAAATATTCACAATATGAATATTAAGGTCGCCTGCACTCGGATTCCGCTCTTACCTGCTCTGTCGCGTCTTTTCTATACTACGGATGGACCCAGCGGCTAGCCATTGCACATGTGCAGTACAGATTTTTATCACATTTTTTTCTCTGTGCCGTCAATAGGCGATGACGCGGAATCTGAACCTGCCCACAATGTTCATTGCAGACGGGCCGCGGGTCGGACGGTTTCCATAGACTTCAAGGAATGCCGTCCATGCGGAGCCCACATGAAAATGTAGCATGCTGCAATTTTTCCTCTGCGAGCAGAAATCGCAATTGATTTCTGCTGATGTGAAGGAAGCAGTGGATCTCCATAGGAAGGACCGGGCGGTATTTGCGATGGATTCGCTGTGCAGATGCCGACTGTGGATTCCGCAGCAAATATCCGCCCATGTGCAGGCAGCCTAACACTGTCAATTACATATGGCAAGTCCTCTTCATAAAAATGCCTCCTGGCAAATGTATTCAAATCCAGTAAAATCCAGAAGAGATTGGAGCTGGCTGTTGCAACAAAGTTAGGGTCTTTGGATAAAACATCAATCTGCTCCAGTGTCAATATAGTGAGAGTATAATAACACTCTGAGACATGCTGCTTACTGTCTCTTGCTGATTGGGTAGCTTTTTCTTGCGTCTCCTACAACCCCTTTGATTCCAGTTTTTTTCTTTCTCAGGACTTTGTTCCTTCATATTTTATATCATCATTCTCTTCTACATTTTGTATCCACTACAAGAACAAACAATTAGCAAATTAGCATCAGAACTGGACCACGGAGCAATGAATGAATGTGGCCAGGTCTGATGAAACTCATTATTTTTATATCTAGTGGATTGCCAGGTGCGCGTGCTTTGCTTTTTTTTGGCATTAACCCTTTGCAATCCAATTTTGGATTAAGGATTTCCTAGGGGACTTTTTCTTTCTGCCATTATACAATGGCGCCATCTGCTGGCTAGAGCCAGTACTGCGGTATGCGACATGCTAGAGAGGCCCCCGACAACAGAGCCGCCAGTAATCTACAGTAAGAATACCCTGCCGGATGTCTTCTGACATTGGAGCTGCACAACCTTCAATCAGAATGTCTTTAGATGTCAGACAGTGGATTGGAAAGGGATAAATTGTAGTGTGCAGAAGTTGATGAATGGAAGTTTCTGGAAGGTACTGGATGATCTATGTAGTCTCGTGCTTATGTGTATTGTCAGTATGTTTTATGTTGCATGAATATTAAGTGTATTGCCTAGCTGCAGCACTAAATGGGTTACTGTCTGGGTCATGTCTGGAAATGTATCTTTTGTAAATCATGTGACCATGTTTCATACATATGTGTTTGCAAGCTGGATGATTGGGTCTTTTGTCTTTTGCCTGGAGTCTGAGTTTGGAGTGGAGTGTGTTAAGAGAGCTTGCTGTAGAGTGCTGGCCACATGCAGGTACCTTCAACCTGCATGTGGTGAAGATGGAGGAAGCAGAGAGGTGGTCTAGTAGTTTTTTCCCCTACCTTGAAAGAGTGTCTGAAGTGTAGAGTCCGCCGTGCAGAGGTCTAGTCTGGCTAAATGAGTGAGTGACCGATAGAGAGTTAGGAGTATATTTTTCCAGGAGGGGTGCTGCACAGATAACTTGGACTGTGGGCCCAGTATTATCCTGTGTCTGCCTCCCTGTCCTCCTCGCTAATTCTGCCTGCCCTGGGGTGTTTATTTCAATTACTTCCATCCACCGTACTGTAATTTATGCAAGTTGCTCCAGTAAAGTTCCAGTTGCTGACCATTCGTGGCAATTGTGTGTTTTTCACTACTACCCATGTGTGTGGACTTTATTACATCTTCAGTTTCACAGCGGAGGAAGGAATGGTGGCGTCACCCGTGACATCCACAAAACCAAGTAAGCTGCTAACCCCATGTTATAGCTTTCCTACGGCCCCTGGGACTTGTTCTTCGGTTACCATCTGGGTGAGAGACGGTAGTGCCATCGTGACAGGGCCATACTCTAATCCCTGCCGTTTCCTAGGCTGAGACCTGTCCCTTAGACATTGCAAAATACCACCAGGATGCACTATGGGAAAAATACAGACCAGGAAGGCCCTGTGAGGCTCTGGATAATATTCTGCTGGGAAGCCTTGAGTCCTGGCATTCATGTGGATGTTACTTTGTCACATACTACCTACCAATGGAGTAGCTATAGGAGTCGCAATCATGACCCGGCCCCTAAGCCAGAGAGGCCCAGAGGACCCCCTTACCACATTTCTGCAGCGCTCTAAGTGCACCGCCATCTGCGCTTCAGAAGCCACCTAAATATACTGTGTCTCCAGGCCCCCTCCCCTCAGCCCCTTGGCACCCCCACACTTCCATAATGCAGAATTCAGTGCCAGTTCTTTTCTGATTCTATATTAAAGCCAGCCATCTGTTGGGCCATGAGACTTCTTGCATGACATAGCCCGACTCCTATCATTGCCTCCGCCCATAATGAGCAGGAGAAGGAAGGAGTTAGGCTATGCAAATGGAGAAAATTGCATAGCCTGACAGGCAGCCAGCTGCACAATAGAATTAGAAATATATGGAGAAGAGATGCCTTATGGGCCCCCTACGGCCTATATACCAGTTAGAGATGAGTGAGCACGCTCGGTAAGGTCAGTTACTCAAGCGAGCCTCACTCATCTCGAGTAACTGCTTTCTCCACCGAGCGTGCTCAGGGGAGGGGCAGCAGGGGGCAGCAGGGGAGAGCGGAGGGGAGCGGGAAGGGGGGGGGGGGGGGGAGTGAGAGAAATCTCTCTCCACCCCCCCCCCCCGCATTTTCTCAGACGAGTATGCAGTTACTCGAAAAGAGCGAGTAGAAAAACTTTTTATTCTTCTTTTAGAAAATTTCAACATTTCAATCTTTTTGAGTCTTTGTAAAGCATATTAAAAATAGTGAATCACAGGGTATATATGTTACAGGCAATGTGGTAAATAAGCCACTGCATAGAATGCCTAGGCAATCCAAAGAATGCCCAAAATGGGACATCCAAGCACGAAATACTGAATATTTTACACATTTCCTAGGCATTCTATGCAATGCCAAAAGCAATCAGGCAAACTATAAAATACTCCCAACAGACTGCTTCCGCCCCACTCTTCCTTCACCATGCACCCCATTTTCTTCCCTATACCAAGAGATATGATTCCACCCTTCACACCATCAATCCCCCCATCTTTTTCCGATGTCCCACAATCCAACGCCCATCATCTTCAACCGATGTGCTGAAATTCAACCCTTTCGTCTTGCAATGTCCTACAATCCAACCCTCATCTCCTGTATGGGGCATTACTATAGTCCAACACTTAGTCACTACTGAGCCAGCCCGGACCCCCAACAAGGTCTATCCTCCACTGCACTCATGCTTACAGACAGTCCAGACTCCAAAGACTACCAGCATCTACAGGCTGGCAGCATGCAAGGCTGAACAGGTCTGGCTTTCTGTTTGTCAATGTGATGCTGCCACCCACATGGTGTCAAGATGTGGTTCGACCTCTGCACCCCTCACTCAGTCCCTATTCTGCTAATACAGAGACCTGTGTCTTTGGCGGTGTCCCGTCTGCTGCCCGGGCACCTTAAAACTGGAGGCAAGACCCATCCAGCTCCTTAACTTTCCCGGCCCCAACCACTTCTAAAATCTGACTTTACTTAGTCAGAAAAAGAAAGAGATAGAGGAGGGCTTCCTCACCACTGCCGCAGGGGCCTGTAGGACTCGGAGACACGGGCACTGTGTGCCGCCAGGTCAATACTATCTTTTTTTCTCTTGTTTTTTTTTGTCAATAAGCAAAACCTGTACTTTAGTTTTTGTTAGTTTTTTTTTCTTGCATTTGCATATGTCTTTTTTTATGACTCTCTTTTCATGCACTGACAGACTGGCTTTCTTGTCCTTAGGAAATCATCCTGAACACAAACATGTCCACTTTTAATTTAAAGTTTTTTTGCTAGCACTTCGCACACAGGACATATCAACAATAAGATCTAAGATTTAGTAATAGACCCCAGCAGGGGCGTAACTAAAGGCTCGGGGGCCCTGACGCAAAATGTGAGCTTGGGCCCCCCCTTTATCTGTATCTGTACCCGTACCCATACCTAAACCATGCTGCATAACTTGAAGCTTCTGGGCCCCAATGCAAAATCTGTAACAGGGCCCCCAACTATAATGCTTTATTCATAGTACTGGGCTCCCTATATGGAGAAGAGAGGCCTTATGGGCCCCCTAAGGCTCCTGGGCCCGGGTGCAACCGCATCCCCTGCATCCTCTATAGTTACGCCCCTGGACCCCAGTGGCAAGTAATTGAGCTCCAAAATATGGCTGTCTTGAACAGGACCTTTCCGTCTATTGTTATGTCAGACTTTGGGCCCACCAGAGGATGCTCTGGTACTTTGGTAGATCAGGACATCCCCGAAGAACCACTCACTCTTTGGATTTAGATTGTTCGGCAGATGATACAGATGTATCAAAGAGTTAACTATGTTTCAAATCTGTTTAGGGTGAGTTGTAGCTGATTGATACATGTGATGGCCATCAGATTGTATGTAAAGTGGAGATTTGTCCTACCTTGACCAGTACAGAGGATTTCTATGATGAGAACCAGCTGGCTGTTATTTTACAGAACTGCTGGCTCAGGAAGAACTCCGCTACGTGTCGGTAAGGGCTTCAGGGTTGTTTTGCATTACTGTACAGACATTTCTGGTAAGCAGGTCACTGGGTTCCCCCACTTACCAGTGTAATAAACAATAGATGAAAGAGATATAAATACAGATAAAGGCAAAGGCATCTTTGCTCTCATACGGAAGCGATGCTCAGTAGAAAGACAGGCGTAACTCCAAAACAACTTTCAACAACAATAGAGCCGACATTCACTGACAAAAGTAACAACCAACTCATGAAACAGGCTCAAAATATCACATCCATGAACTTGTAATGGCATGTGCAGATTGTTATATGTAGTCATGGTTTCACATTAGTTCCAAAATCCCCTAAATGTTTTGGTATACAGGTCTGTATTATACATTTTCTTACTGGAGGATCTTCAGGTAATAATAACAAAAAAAACTAGACTGAAGTAAAAAAGTTAATGTAAGTATTTTGTCAAAGTTTCTAAAGGGGGGGGGGGGGGTAAAAATTAAATCTGCTCCAAAATGTGCTTTTCTTTGACTGCCTTAGGGTGCATTCAGATGACCGTATATCGGCTCGGTTTTCACGCCCAGCTGATATACGGTGTCTCTCTCTGCAGGGGTAGGAGGTTGAAAGAGCCGGGAGCAGTGCTCTGAGCTCCCGCCCCCTCTCTGCCTCCTCTCCGCCCCTCTGCACTATTTTCAATGAGGAGAGGCTGGACAGGGGTGGAGCTAATTACCGGCACTTAGCCCCACCCTGTTCCGCCTCCTCTCATTGCAAATAGTGCAGAGGGGCGGAGAGGGGGCAGGAGCTCAGAGCACTTCTCCCGGCTCTTCCAGCCTCCTCCCCCTGCAGAGAGAGACGCCGTATATCGGCTGGGCGTGAAAACCCAGCCAATATACGGTCGTCTGAATGCACCCTTAATGTACTATTAGGGAACTCGCTTGAGACCTTTCTTTAGGTGTCAGACAGCCATTATGAAAAAAGCATTTTCCTTAATAGCAGATCCTGCTCATGAAAAGCTGTTCACTGGACTGGCTGACATCTACCGTAATTCCGTATTTCTCCTGCATCAAAGAAGAAGGAATTGGAACCGGTTCATCTTTCAAAAAGAATGCAGACAGATTTGCCCATTCCAAGTATCAGCATGTAAGTCTGAAGCATGATTTGTCTTTTTTTTTAAAAACTCCTTATTACAATTTTTTCATAATCCAAAACAAAACATATCAACATTACATAATCAAATTACATCTACATCTTGAACACTTGTACATGTTGCCATTAGGAAGGTACACTCCCCCAGGGTGGAATCCGCTTATTAGTTCACTGATATAATTCAATTAATTAAAATGTGAATACATTGTGTCTTACGTATTTGAATAATTGCATCGCAATGGTTAATAAATATATATATACATATATATATATATATATATATATACTGTATATATAGCACATTAGCTTTAATTGTCAACATAGAACAAAATAAAATAGATAAACAAGCAATGGACAACTAAGGCCGGCTGCACACGGGCGAGTTGTCATTGCGAGATCCGGGGCGATAAATTGCCTGCGGACCTCGTATGATATGCTTTCCATAGGCTAACTATGGAAAGCGCAGCCTGACGTCCATGAGCGGAGAATCATAGTGATTCTCTGCTGGCGGGATAAAATTTGCGGCATGCTGCGATTTGTGCTAGCAATATTCCACCACGACCGTGAACAGGCAGCCTGACATTGGATATTGAGAGTATAACTTTGTGTCTCTTTGGTTTTCCTTTTTATTATTTACTACGTGCTGCGGCGTATCAATATACAAAAATTTCTATTTATTGCCTAAAAATATCATCTTCTCATCTCCTATGTGAATTAATAATATTGCTTTATGTTATTTTTAATCTTCCTAATCTATCCACTCCTGCTTGAGTGTGATACCAGGATGTGTTACTAAATAGGCGCATGCATTCTATGATCTCATCCAGGTCCATGAATCTTTCTATGAAAACTCGCCATTTTCCCCAAAATGTCGATGCTTGGAATTCTGCATGTTTTTCTGTCTCCAGTCTCTCCATTTTTAGAAGGTGTTTTAGTTGCTGCATGATATCTGGCACTCCCGGGGGACTGGCCTGCAACCATTTTGCTAACATGCTCCTCTTGCCTAATATAAGAATAGTGTGTATCAAATTAGCATTTTTTATATGGCTAGGGAGAGAGTGAAATACATAAGCTTGTGGGCTCAATGGTAGAGTAATTCCTGCAAGTTCATGTACCAAGGTTTTAATTTCTGTCCAGAGTGTTTTGATTTTTGGGCAATTCCAGATTCTATGCAGAAAATCTGTTTTTGGTTGTGAGCATCTAGGGCACGCCTGCAGTCTAGTTGGGCTTCCGGGGTGTGGGGTTGTGTTGAAACCATAAATCGCTCCATGTATGATTTTAAAATAAGTTTCCCTCCATCTCTCATTGGTTATGGCCTTTCTTATAGAGATCCAGCCATTCACTAGTTTTTGAGATAGCTCTAAGTCTTGTCGTTCCCGTTCCCCCTTTTTGCCCCACCCCTCCCTGAATCGGTAGTATAGATCACATATAGAATGCCTCTGTGATGATCCTTTCATGAACATGTCAATTGGATTCCTTACTGCCTCTTTTGAGGCATCACCACGTCTAGCTCTTAGAAAACTGTTTATTTGTGCATATGGTAAAAAGTGGGATGCGGATATGCAATATACTTCACGAATCTCTTCAAAAGTTTTGTATCTAGGCTCCCTATGATGAAGAAGGTGTTGGACTTTCTTTAAACTTTGGATGCCCCCCCAAAGAAAACTTTGGATGCCCCCACAAGTCCATGTTTTGATCATTTGAACAGTAGCTGATTTTGGTTATTTGGCTACTTTCCAGGCAGCAATGGTGTCCTTTGCCATAGTAGAATGTTTGGCCCCGATGGAAGATTAGAAAATTCTGTGTGTAGTTCTGTGCATCAGGTCATTCTCTAGCTGGTGCTTTGAGAAATGGCTGGTCTTCAGTAGCCAGTCAACTGAGTGTCACATAAGGCTAGCTATATTATATGCACGTATATCTGGAAAGTTCAATCCACCTCAAGTCGTAGGTAGCATAAGCTTTTTTAAGGCTATATGTGGATGTTTGAGGGACCAGATAAAGGCTGTGAGTGCTGCGTTTAGCCTTCCCAATCCTTGTCCTTTAAGTAAAGGTGGGATAGATTGCAAGAGATAGAGAAGCTTTGGGGAACTAATCATTTTAATCAAATGACATTGGCCCAAAAACGAAAGTGGAAGGTTGTTCCATTTATGTAGTTTGTTTATGATTTTATGTATTATTGGGGGGTAGTTCAATTTATATATACTCTCAGGGACCCTACCTATATTTATTCCCAAATACTTATTGGAGGTCTTTACCAAGGTGACCGGTATTTTGTTAATGTCTATAGTCGGCAAATTGCCCCGAGGAGAAATATCTAGCAATTCACATTTTGTGGTATTGGCCCTAAAACCAGATTGTTTCCCCAAAATACTCAAGGAGAGCAAAAACCCGTGGCAGATCCGTATGTAGTTGCACCAGTACCAACATGATATTATCTGCAAAGAGCATGGATTTAATAGTTTCATTATTGACCTTAAACCCTTCTATATCTTTGCTTTCTTCCAGCATATACACCAGTGGTTCTATTGTAATACTGATAAGTAACATGGATAGAGCGTATCCCTGTCTTGTCCCCTTCTACAGTGGGAACCTTGGGGAGAGAAAGCCAGCAGTATATACCGTGTTTCCCCGAAAATAAGACACCCCCCGAAAATAAGACACCCCCCAACATTTGCAGAAGTCCCAAATATAAGGCACCCCCCGATAGTAAGGCATAGTAAAGTGTGCAGGCAAGTCAAGAGGCCTGTCCCCTGCTGCCATCCCCGTTGTCTCCTACCTCCAGATGTATAGGTAGATCTGCAGAGCTCCCCCTGGTGGCCGGAAGCTGCAATACCATCCCTGCTTACAAGTGGTACAGGAACTTCTGTCTGCAGACAGGTACGTTACTTTACAGCCCTTTTTTTAATTGCTCTGTGTGTCAGGCAACCTGTGTGTGATTCTTAAGGCTGGGTTCTCACAGAGCGTATTTCCAGCGGAAATCTCGCAGTTTGGCCACAGCGATAAACAGCGAGATTTCCGCCGGGAAAGCGCTGCTTCAAAACCCACGGCACTCAGCCGCTTGTTTTGAAGCGACCTGGCTGCACGCTTTTCCGTTTCTGTGGCCAGTAAATCCGCACCACAACACCGGCTTCTCCCAGCTTTGCCGTGACAGATTCGCTGTCCCATGTGGACGAGATTTCTGAGAAATTTCGTCCACAAAGCTGGCCAATTGAGGGATTAGCGGCCACAGACGGATTTGCCGTGGCGAAATAAGACACCCCCTGAAAATAAGACATAGCGCATATTTGGGAGCAAAAATTAATATAAGACGCGTCTTATTTTTGGAGAAACAGGGTATTTGTGGAGAGGTGTATAAATTCCATATATAGGAGTAGAAGGAGCCCTTAAAACCCATCTTATCCATCACCGCTCTCAACCAATTCCATAAGACGTTGACAAACGCCTTTTCTGCGTCTATAGTTAGGAGTGCTGCAAAGGGATGAGCCGATGGGTTACTTTTAATGGCTTTGAGAATGGTCAATATTTTCCGTATATTCGTAGTGGCAGATCTACCCTTCACAAACGCAGATTGTACTGGAGAGATCAGATGGGGTAGTACTGTGACTAAGCGGTCTGCCATAATTTTCGGTATTAATTTTAAGTCTGTATTCATTAGGCAAATCGTCCAATATGCCTTCGCTTCACTGGGGTCTTTGCCCGGTTTGGGTAATAATTTGATGTGGGCTGTGTTCATTTCATTCGGGATGGGATATTCTTGCATGTATCCATTAAAAAGTTTTTCCAGTATTGGGGTAGCTTGATCTTTTAGAATTTTAAAAAATTCGCCCGTGTATCCGTCCGGTCCGGGGGCCTTGTTATTTTTTAAATTTGCTATAGCTTCTTTTATTTCTGTCTGTGGTATAGGGACGTTTAAAAACAAACCTTGTTCTGCTGATAGGGAGGGTAATGAGATATGGGAAGGGACAATGGTTGGGATATCTGATTGTATCGGATTTTGTGTATATAATTGTGAATAGAATTTATAGAAGATGTCATTTATCTTTTTTGGGTGCGATTGTACTTTGCCATGTCCCTTGCTAGATTTACCATAAGTTTACTTGCTTTGTTCCCAAATTGGAATAAGCGTGCTTCACTTCGTGAGTATGCTAACTGTTCATGCTTGTGCAACCACGTTTCGTAGGATTCCTTAGTTTCCACCCACTGTTGTTTAGTCTGTAAATTTGGGTTAGAGTGAAATACAGTATATGCCCCCTGAAGGAGAGAGCTAAAAAGATCTATTTTGTCCTGGATGGATATTTTTATTATGCCGATACACATGCAATTAGCTTGCCTCTAATAACTGCTTTAGCAGCATTCCATAATAGTTGGGGATTATCGGAATGTGTCTCATTGTCCCATATATATTCTAGCCACCACCCTTGCACCAATGAGCAAAAAATTTCATCTTCAGCTAAATATGTCAGAAATCTCCACAGGTACTCAGTACCTCTAGTAATTTTATCGTCTAGTGTTATTGTTACTGGAGTGTGATCGGAAATCACTTAATCTTTAGTGCAAAATAGTACATGTACTGGTGAATGGAGGGTGATGCTGGACACCTTTTCCAGCCTTATACTCGATAAGATTATAGATAAAAGGAAAATTCTGGCACAGGAAGTGCATAAACAGTTAATGTATTTATTGAATTTTTGTATGGAGCAAGATTTGGGTTTCATTTTGAACACCACCAATCAGTTTGTGATCCAGATCTTCTCACGGAAAATAGGGAAAATAAAAAGAGACTTGGCCGATTACAAAGCAAAGAAGCTATTTTCTCGGGAATATAAAAAGGCCCACCCTAGGACACCCAAAATTGGAGCTGCAAGATCCACTCCCAGAGATTCACAGCCCAGAAAGGCTTTCCAGTGGCTGGGATATACTAGAACTTTTACTAATCAAACTCGAAAAAATGTACCAACTCAGTCCGGTATATCCACAACAAAAGATGAGAGAATAACCCCCCCCCCCGCCAAGGTCCCCATCCCAAATAGAACACCGCGATTTACATCCAAACACATAATAGTAGACAATGCTACATTCCTTATCTTTATCTAGTATGCAATCACAGGCATCCAGAGTACCCACAGGAACATTAATAGACCTCAGTTCTACTGTCCTTCCCACAACACCCTTTTTACCCCCCATCCTCGGTTCCTCCGTATTGTCTGGCAACAGTTCATCTGTATGGGCCAGGCGGGTTGCCCACAAGGGGAGTCAATCGCACCCCAGATGTCCCCCACACCCAGACCATCTCGGACCAGCCGGAATCAACATTCTGTAGCGTTGTCACTTCTCAAGTCTCCCATGACCCATTCCTCGCCCTCTTTTTTAGAAGACAACATCGGTACTACAGATCAAAAAGAGAGAAATAAGATCACCACCGGTTGTGCACTCCAAGATCAGTCAATTTTGGGTGCCACTTCAAACACAATCAACATCTCAGAAAAGACCCCTAAAAGAAGAAGAAGGGGAAAGGGGGGGGGGGGGGATGAGGGGACATCTGATTCCCAAAATGAAGTTTTAAACTTCAATGAGGCTAAGGATTACGGTATTTTTAATCTCTCCCGTCATTTGCTATTGAGGAGAGAGGCGGAGCTTTTATCAAAAGGTTTATCATTTTGTCCGTTGAATAAGTCAAATTTGTTCAACCTATTTTTCGATTTAAACAATTTTCTGAGAAAACTTACAGCGCAAAGACATTTATCTATTAAAGAAAACAATATCGGTTGGAGTAGACCTACTACTAGTACTGATTCCAACACTAGTTTCCATTTAGAAGACCCCATTCCCACTGACCTTAAACTGAAAAGTAGATTTTATCCCATTGAAAATAAAGGTAATAACATAACCACCTTTTATGATAATGTGTTACACGATTTCAGCGTGTTATGTGATAAGAAAGGAGTATGTCTTGGGGATTCAAACCTCACACAAGACCAAAAGATTATGGTTAAGAACTTATCCAAGGATGAAAATTAGATTATAAGAAAAGCAGATAAGGGAGGGGAATAGTGTTGTTAGATAAGCAAGATTATGTTGAAGAGGCATTGAAAATTTGGGGGGATTCCAGTTTTTATATGAAACTTAAAGACGATCCCACAAAAGAAATTACGATAAAATTTCATACTATGCTAAACGAAGCATTAGAAAGGAATTGTCTCACCAAAACGAAGAGAGACTACGTCTATGTGAATAATCCTGAGGTACTGCACTTTTACCACCTACTGAAAATACATAAAGATTAGAGATGAGCGAGCACCAAAATGCTCGGGTGCTCGTTACTCGAGTCGAACTTTCAGTGATGCTCGAGAGTTCGTTTCGAGTAACGAACCCCCCTGAAGTCAATGGGCGACTCAGCTGTGGCAGAGAAGAACGATGTTAGCCCATTGAATTCAATGGAGCCGGCAATACAGCCGGCTCCATTGAAAGCAATGGTCTGCCGGCGAGCGCGGGATGAATTTTCGGGAAGGGCTTAAAAATATAAGCCCTTACCTGAAAAAGAAAGATTTTAGTGTAAAAAAGAATAAAAATGCAGGCATTCTCTTCAATGGAGCCGCTGCTGCTGCCGGCGACTCCATTGAAGACAATGGTCCGCTGGCACACCTGAATTCTTTTCCAGGGAAGGGCTTTACATATAAGCCATTCCCTGGAAATGAATTAAAAGTGATTTAAAAAACAAAAAAAATAGATACTCACCTCCCTTCAGCTGTCTTCTCCTGCTGTCCCCTGCACTGTGGTGCTGAACTGCTGTCAGCTGCGCTCAGCCAATCAGAGGCAGCATTCACTCACCCATTCATGAATTCATGAATGGGTGTGAGTGAGATCTGTCTCTGATTGGTCAGGCTGTGACCAATCAGAGGCAGCTCATTCAGCAGGCGGGGATTTTAAATCCCCGGCTGCTGAATACTACTCACAGCTGTTCAGAGCAGTTCAGGAGAACTGCCAGCTGGCCGCAGCTGAACTCCGTCTGCCGGGACCAGGTGAGTATATATATTTTTTTTGTTTTTACACATTTCTGGATGAATTGCAGGGAAGGGCTTATATATTTAAGCCCTTCCTGAAAATTCATCCCGCGCTAGCCGACAGCCCATTGCTTTCAGTGGAGCCAGCTGTATTGCCGGCTCCATTGAATTCAGTGGTCAGTGCTCGTTTAATCGAGACGAGCACTGCGTGGTGCTCACCTCGAATAACGAGCATCTCGAGCACCCTAATACTCGAACGAGCATCAAGCTCGGACGAGTATGCTCGCTCATCTCTAATAAAGATCTGTTTAATCCACCTGGGCTACCCATTGTCTCAGGGGTAGGTGGTATCACAAGTTAATTGTCTGAATATGTAGATAAAATCAGGCAGAAATATGTAATAGCATTACCCTGATATGTAAAAGACACAAGCCATCTGTTGTCCCTATTAGAGGGTTTTGAATGGGAGGAAGACTTTATGTGGTGCACACTGGATGTTGCATCGCTCTATTCAAGTATCCCACATAGGAAAGGTGTAGAAGCCATGGAGTGCGATCTGAGAAACAACCCATTGATGCCTGTCCAACAAAAGGATTTTATATAGGAAGGGATTGATTTTATTTATTTATATATTTTAATCAAAATTTTTATTGAGTTTTTTCATAATAAATTCGATGTCATATATTACAGTCAATAAGTTGTTCTTAAATTACAGGTAATTATAACAGCTGGTAGAGTAATTGCTGGAGGCTCCTCCCAGGGCACACCCCGCCTGCTCTTCCCAGTCCATGTAAAAGGATTAGAGATGAGCGAACCTACTCGGCCACGCCCCTTTTTCGCCTGAGCGCCGCGATTTTCGAGTACTTCCGTACTCGGGTGAGTGGGGGGTTGCAGCGGGGAGTGGGGGTTAGAGGGAGAGAGAGAGGGCTCCCCCCTGTTCCCCGCTGCTACCCCCCGCTTTGCCACACCTCCCCCCCGAATCTTTTCACCCAAGTACGGAAGTACTCGAAAATCGCGGTGCTCGATCGAGTAATTACTCGAAACGAATACGTTCGCTCATCTCTAAAAAGGATGCATCAGGGAAAATTATATTCTTGTGTTTCACATAGCTGGGAACTAAAATTTGGTATGAGTCAGATATATCCAAGGTAGCCTCAAAGAGAGGGCCTCCCGCCTATTTACTGCTATATTCAGGCTGGTGCGACCCGGGCGGGGCCCCCAGCCACAGTATCATCAATAAAGTTATAATCATATTTTGAACTGTAACCTAACAATATATCTTGTCGATACAACGTGTACACTAATGTTTCAAACAAGGTATAGATAGTTCGGGAAAGAGAAGGGGGGGGGGAGGGTAATGGGTGGGAGGGGGGTGTGCTTTGTGATTCAGGTCGAGATATAAGGGGTGAACTATGGATACAACTCTCATTCACCTGAGTCGCTCTCTTTCTTCCGCTCCGCCCCACGATCCGCAGGGGGGATGGGATTATGTCTCTGAGGTCAACGCCCGGTGTCCAGTCCATCCGCAGCTACCGGTGGCTTCCAGTGTTATAAGGGGTTATCATCTTGCTTACATGTTATGCACTTTGCGGAGCTGGTTCTGATATATCTAGTGATCCTTCCTTGCTTCCCTCCAGGGATGCCATGTTAGGATAAAGTCCTCGTGTGTGCCCCTAGACCAACTTGTTAGCTCTTCCATACTGCATATCATGTCTACTTCTTCTCTCCACTGTAATATGGAGGGGGGACTTTGTTGAAGCCAGTTTAGGGGAATCAGCGCTTTAGCAGCATCTAATAGAAATGCTATTAGTTTGTTTCTGTATGACTGGAAGTCGGGAGAAGGTTTCCAGAGGAAAACCATCTCTGGTAGAATTGTTATACCAGGTGTGAAAACTCTATCTCTCTCCAGAAATGGGTGATTCTCGAGCATTCCCACCAAATGTGCAGATAAGAGCCTATTGCAGCATTGCATCTCCAACATTTATTGTTGGGTGCTAATTTGTAATCATATAGCCATTGGGGGGGTTTTGTACCATCGGTCTAATAGTTTGTAATGACTTTACTGCATTAAGACACATGGAGACAGGCCGTATGCCAGTTTTAGGATTAGCTTGGTATCTGCTGTGGATAAACTGATCTTTAGCTCCTTTTCCCAGGACATTAGAAAGGTTGGTTTGGTAAATAAAGGTGGGGCTATGAAATTCTTCCTAATCTTAGAGATTCTCCTAGCGCTGGGTTTGTCTTCTAGTAAAGCGTTTTCAAAGTTTGTCTTTGGCCTAACTGATTTGTGTTTAGTTAAGAATAGAGATGAGCGAACGTGTTCTTCCGAGCTTGATATTCGTGCGAATATTAGGGTGTTCGGTATGTTCGTTATCCGTAACGAACACCATGCGGTGTCCGGGTTACTTTAACTTTCTTCCCTGAGACGTTAGCGCTTTTTTTTTGGCCAATATAAAGACAGGGAAGGCATTACAACTTCCCCCTGCAACGTTTAAGCCCTATACCACCCCCCTGCTGTGAGTGGCTGGGGAGATAAGGTGTCCGCCTGATATAAAAGTCTGCCCCTCCCGCGGTTCGCTATGGATGCATTCTATATGCGCTCAATGGGGCCAGCGGCAGCAGCGCTGACCCCATTGAGAACATATAGAAGACAAATCCTTCTTCTCTGGCACAGCTGTAACAGCTGTAGCAGAGAAGAACGATGTTTGCCCATTGAATTCAATGGAGCGGCAATACAGCATGTTCCACTGAATGCAATGGGCTGCCGGCGATCGCAGGATGAATGGTCGGAAAGGGGTTAAATATATAACCCCTTTCCTGCAATTCATCCAGAAATGTGTTACACTAAAAATATATACCGGTGTATAAGGCGACGGGGCGTATAAGACGACCCCCCAACTGTCACCTTATACGCCGGTAATA
Source organism: Eleutherodactylus coqui (assembly GCF_035609145.1). Classification (NCBI taxonomy): domain Eukaryota; kingdom Metazoa; phylum Chordata; class Amphibia; order Anura; family Eleutherodactylidae; genus Eleutherodactylus; species Eleutherodactylus coqui. Next base: position 131,981,582 of record NC_089846.1, on the reverse strand, counting down.
CAGTGGAGCAAAGAATAAAAATCATTACTCACTTCTTCTGACGTTCTGCGCCGCTCCTGCAGGCTGTCACTCCCTCCTAATCCACGGCAAAGTATTCCTTTCTCCACGAAAGGCTTTAAATCCCTGCCTCCAGAAGCACAGCCAATCACAGCCATTCAATGACATCATTGTCATTGGCTGTGATTGGCTGAAGGCACGTGTCTTTCTGGAGGCAGGGATTTAAAGCCTTTCATAGAGAAAGCTTGTCTGCCGTGGATTAGGAGGGAGTGAGCGCCGCAGATCATCTAAAAACGTAAGTAATGCTTTTTATTCTTTGCTCCACTGTATTACCGGCGTATAAGGTGACAGTTGGGGGGTCGTCTTATACGCCCCGTCGCCTTATACGCCGGTATATATTTTTAGTGTAACACATTTCTGGATGAATTGCAGGAAAGGGTTTATATATTTAACCCCTTTCCGACCATTCATCCTGCGATCGCGGGCAGCCCATTGCATTCAGTGGAACCTGCTGTATTGCCGCTCCATTGAATTCAATGGGCAAACATCGTTCTTCTCTGCTACAGCTGTTACAGCTGTGGCAGAGGAGAACGATCTTTATGCTGACAGTGGGGGGGGGGGGGGCACTCTTGCCGCTATTGTGGCTTAATAGTGGGACCTGTGAACTTGAGATGCAGCCCACCATGTAGCCCCTCGCCTGCCCTATCCGTCACTGTGTCATTCCCATCACTTTCTTGAATTGCCCAGATTTTCACACATGAAAACCTTAGCGAGCATCGGCGAAATACAAAAATGCTCTGGTCGCCCATTGACTTCAATGGGGTTCGTTATTCGAAACGAACACCCGGACATCGCGGGAAGTTCGTTCCGGATAACGAACACCCGAACATTTTGGTGTTCGCTCATCTCTAGTTAAGAATTCTTTAAAAACTTTTCCTACATGTGCCAGCTGCAGGAATGATAACTTGGATTTGGGGACCAGCGAGGTCAGGATTTCCTCTCGTGTTTTGTGAGCCTGGGTCTGCAGCTCTCCCACTCTGCTTCCCTGTAACTGTTTCCAGACACTCCGGGAGCCGGGATCTGAGGGGATTTCTAGTAACCTGCATAAGCTTCGAATAGGTGTCAGTGGGGAAGGGGTGGGGGCCAATGATTCTCTATTTTTATCCCAAATCTCGCATGGTCCCTTGAGGAGGGGGTTGAATCCCTTAGCTCTATATAGGCTCCTTTTTGGGAACCATAGGTCTTCCGTCAGAGATTCTCCGTGTGCGGCAGTCGCGAGATCATACAATATCGGATCTCTCGATGCACGTGTCAGGTCCATCCAGTATCCAATTTGGATAGAATAATAATAGTCCTGGATGTTTGGCAGGTCCATCCCTCCCTCCGATCTCCTCCTGGTCATTAAGTTATACGCTAGTTTGGGCCTCCTCTGTCTCCACACAAAGCCCGAGAAAACTACTCGTAGGGATTTAAAAAAGGAGAGCGGCAGGTCTATTGGGATCATACGTAATTTGTAAAGAACGATAGGTAGAACATATGATTTCAAAATATTTTTCCTTCCAAACCATGAAATGAATGGTAGATCATATTTTCGTAGTAGGGTTTTGATTTGGGCATTTAGGGGGTATAGATTTTTTGCGAAGAGGTCTTCAGTTCTTTTCGTTAGCTTTATTCCTAGGTAGTCCACCACTGTCTCGGACCATGTGAACGGGGAGCCTGCTCTCAGGGATTTGCAGTTAGCTTACGGAATTGATATGTTAAGAATCGTGGACTTCTCAAAGTTAACTTTAAAGTTTGATAGAGAGGCGAAGTCTCGCAGAATTGAAACTAGTCTCGGTAGGCTCCTCTCCGGTTTAGTAATTGCAAACATGAAGGGGAAAAAGGGGTCAGCACTACCCATTGGAAATATATCCCAATAGAAATGTATAGGTGCACGTTAAACCATGGCTGCAACATACAGTAGAAGCAGAAACCAAAAATGGCAACAGCACGCAAAATACATTTACTATCAGAGGTATACATACCTATAATCTAACCACATTAAATAATGCAAGGTTCTTACTATATAATTTGATCAAATTACATTGGCCCATCTACCAACGTCCAGGTGACCAAGCTCTCAGATGGGTCCTAACTAGAGATAAGCGAGCGTACTCGGATAAGCACTACTCGCTCGAGTAATTTGCTTTATCCGAGTATCGCTGTGCTCGGGTCTGAAGATTCGGGTGCCGGCACGGAGCGGGGAGCTGCAGGGGAGAGCGGGGAGGAACGGAGGTAAGATCTTTCTCTCCCTCTCTCCCGCCCGCTCTCCCCTGCTCCCTGCTGCGACTCACCTGTCAGCCGCAGCGGTACCCGAATCTTTAGACCCGAGCACAGCGATACTCGGATAAAGCCAATTACTCGAGCGAGTAGTGCTTATCCGAGTACGTTCGCTCATCTCTAGTCCTAACATTAATACCAGGTGGTGTATCTTAACCTGGGAAAGCTGAGTTCCTACCTCTATAAATGCTCCTCTCTTGGGACTAAGCCTGCAAATAAAGCCAGGGAGGGTAGGATACCATATAGATGTTCCAATAGGAGGGACAGGAGGTAAATGGGCGGCAGGTGTGCACGACCCAGTGAAGGCAGCCAAAACTTCACAATATTTGTATAGAAAGGGAAAAAGGGGTCAGCACTACCCATTGGAAATATATCCCAATAGAAATGTATAGGTGCACATTAAACCATGGCTGCAACTCACAGTAGACGCAGAAACCAAAAATGGCAACAGCACGCAAAATACATTTACTGTCAGAGGTATACATACCTATAATCTAATTACAAACATGACGTCGTCCGCGAATGCCGCTGACGACAACGTGCCTGACTGGACTTTAAGTCCGTCCAATACTGGGTCTTGTCTTACCCATTGTAACAATGGTTCTATCGTGAAAATGAACAGCATTGGGGAGAGGGGGCAACCTTGGCGCGTCCTGTTTCTAATTTTGAATGGTGGAGAGAGCGAGTCATTTACCTTTAGTCTGGCGTGTGGATTTGAGTAGAGATGAGCGAACGTACTCGTTACGAGTACTTATGCACCCGAGTACCGCCATTTTCGAGTACTGCAGTACTCGGGCGTAAAGATTCGGGGGGCGCCGTGGCGGCACGGGGGGTAGCAGTGGGGAGTGGGGGGGAGAGGGAGAGAGAGAGGGCTCCCCCCTGTTCCCCGCTGCTCCCCCCCCCCCCGCACCGCCGGGCCTCTCCCCGCCCCCCGGCGCCCCCCGAATCTTTACGCCCGAGTACTGAAGTACTCGAAAATGGCGGTACTCGGGTGCGTAAGTACTCGTTACGAGTACGTTCGCTCATCTCTAGATTTGAGTATATTGATTTTATTTTGAACAATAATTATTTTAATTTTGAAGGCCAGTTTTATGTCCAAACGCAAGGCGCTGCTACGGGGACGAAATTCGCCTCATGTTATGCAAATTTATGTGGGAGCGTTTGCGGGGAATTTTTTTAACAATCTCCATATTGTACTTTTTAGGCGATACATCGAAAACATAATTTTGGTTTGGAAAGGCAAGAAGATAGAACGATCTCGTTTTATTGCCGATATTAAGGAAAATCAATCGAACCTGAAATTTACAGGAGATACAAGTCCTATTCAAGTTACCTGTATTGTAAAGAGGGGACAGTATGCACCCCGACCCATTTTAAGGCAGTAGATGCCAATAGTTATTTAGATTTCCATAGCTGTCATGAAAAGAAATGGAAATTAAGTATACAGTGTAGCCAATTTGTCAGGATTAGATGAAACTGTTCTTCATTAGAGGATTTTAAAGAACAATCCAAACTATTAAAAGGGAGATTTCATACAAAAGGTTATCCACCAACATTAGTAAAAGGAGCCTATCAGAAAGCTTTGAAACCTAGTAGAACAATTAATCCAATTAGGGGAGAAAAAATGGCTTTTATTACTAACTGAAGTACGCAGGGGGGTGAGGTCAAAAATTTTGGGGAGAAACATTGGGGTACATTAAAAGGGGATTCCTTCTTGTGTCCAAAGATTGCAAGTAAGCCACATTTTTTTCCCATATGTATATGTATCCCATGATAAATATATATGAAAGAACTCTATTGTATAAATTAAAGGGGTTGTCCCGCGAAAGCAAGTGGGGTTATACACTTCTGTATGGCCATATTAATGCACTTTGTAATGTACATCGTGCATTAATTATGAGCCATACAGAAGTTATTCACTTACCTGTTCCGTTGCTGGCGTCCCCGTCTCCATGGTACCGTCTAATCTTCAGCGTCTAATCGCCCAATTAGACGCGCTTGCGCAGTCCGGTCTTCTGTCTTCTGAATGGGGCCGCTCGTGCCAGAGAGCGGCTCCTCGTAGCTCCGCCCCGTCACGTGTGCCGATTCCAGCCAATCAGGAGGCTGGAATCGGCAATGGACCGCACAGAAGCCCTGCGGTCCACCGAGGGTGAAGATCCCGGTGGCCATCTTCACAAGGTAAATCAGAAGTCACCGGAGCTCGGGGATTCGGGTAAGTACTGGACGGTTTTGTTTTTTTTATGCCTGCATCGGGTTTATCTCGCGCCGAACGGGGGGGCTATTGAAAAAAAAACAAAACCCGTTTCGGCGCGGGACAACCCCTTTAATGTAAATATAGGTTTTTAATGTATTTATTGGATATACATTGGTGAAGTCAAGTTTTATTATTACGTAAACACTAGATCTAGAAGGGTTTAAATGTATTTTTGATGGTGGTAATAAGATTGATCCCCGTTTGCACAAGAAGGGTAATTTTTAAGAGTTAGGATGTAAGTAGTAGAAGGACCAAAAACTGCATTATGGAGAGTATGTAATCCCCGGACAAAAGAGAAGGTTTAAGTGACAAAGCACATGTGCAAGAATGGAGCGCACCATGCATTCCAAAAAGAATGGCGAGACGGCTAACGGGAGTTGTCCACAGTGAAACGCACATAGCGTTCCACATAGCGGCCGCGATGACGTAGAATGGACCACGCCGGATATGACATTCATGTCCGGCGATCCCCACAACGGTGGTGTGCGCGCCATAAGAATGTGGTGGGGTGATTATGCAAGAGATTGCCGGATTTGATTGTTTATTGTTGCTGTGATTTTAACCCCTGCTGGTGGGGATATTAAATAGTGTGAATATCAATTCTTTTTAGAGCGCAAGAGAGTTTTTTTTACCTGTTTGGCTTTTTGGATTTAACCCCTTCGCCATGGAGTGTTGGAGATTACCCTCTGCTGCCGCCTTGGACCACTGGACACAGAGGACCTGGGACAAGCTTTGATATCAACAAGCACACCTGGACTTCAGGTGCCGCGCAGTCAGTCCCTCCATTGGGGGTGGGGTCCCCGCTCGGCGCCAGGTGAGTCAATTTACTCTAAAGATTCTTTTCATACATGATAGAATCCATCTGGTGCTTTCCGTGTTTATCATCACATTAATCTTCAATAGTGGCTTTAGTGAGTCTAGGGAGCAAAATAGGAGTAAAGAGTATGTAATCCATTCTGGACCAGGAGCCGTGTGCGTGGGAATAGTGTGTAAACTCACGGCCTTCTGGGTTACATTCTCACCATATATCTCTGAGTTTGTGTATGGAATTAAAATCTCATTAGGCATTATCATGGTATTTAGAGGGACATTTTCCTATAGCATGACTACGACGATCTTCTATCGTATTAACCCTTTCCAATCCACTGTCTGACGTCTGAAGACATTATGATTTAAGGCTGTACAGCTCTGATGCTGGAAGACGTCCGTCGGGGTTCTCTTACTGTATATTGCCAGCCTCTCTGCTATCGGAGCCTATCCAACGTGTCACCTCATGCAGTACTGGCTTTAGCCAGCATATTGCGCCATTGTATAACGGCAGAAAAAGAGTAAGCCCCCTAGGAAAACCAGGCTACAAATTGGATTGGAAAGGGTTAAATAATGAAAAAAAATCTTCTCCTATCAATTTATGTTCCATCGTATCTGTCTAAAGCCTGTCTGAAAGTTTTACAAAAAAAATTTTATTATTTTAACTTCGCTTTATTTATCACAAAAGTTTGTACGGTACAGAAAGAAAAGGAGTATGGTTAATGGGAACGAGTCTTTCAACATGTATACTATGTCCAGTACATTAATGATCAGTTCAAAAAAGAAAAAGGAACAACATAGATATTGTTATTGAGAAATTCAGGCAACTACAACGAGAGTTTTCTTTCTTAACCCGTATCTTCTGATTTTAACGTGGTGTTTATAAAGAGAGGGGATTAAGCTCACCATATTGCTATGCATCGTATAGTAAGGTGGATGTTAACTTACCCTGTTTCCCTTAAAATAAGACATACCCTAAAAATAAGACATATCATGATTTTCCAGAATTTTTGAGGATGCAAAATGATTTTTCAGGCTTTTTGAGGATGCTTGAAATATAAGCCCTACTCCAAAATTAAGCCCTGCTAACAGTTAATTAAAAAAGTCAATTTAAATAGTGTCCAGGCAGCTATACATTTAAAAAGGTTTTTGAACAAAAATTAATATAAGACACTGTCTTATTTTCGGGGAAACATGGTAGGATAGTCCACAGGTTAAACAAGTTTTAAAGTTTAAAGTAAGTAGTAGTATTTGCTTATGGTAAAGATCAACGGAGATAATATATTTTATAACTGTTGTAGTCAATGATTGCTACTGTGAACTTTTATGTAGAATTTAAAATAACACAAAACTTATTAAACTGAAGCAGTCTGCGCTGGTCATATTATTTAAAGGGTGTTCCAGTTATTCATTGGGTAATGTAGAATGGGCGTCAAGCAATGGGCCCAAATTTTCTGGTGTTTATTTGGGCAACCTCTATTTTGATATATAATTTTCTCGGATGGGATTATGGCGTTCACTAGCTGGATCCACTGTTTAACTGAGGCTGGTTCTATAGCCATCCAATGCATGGCAATCACTTTACGTGCTAGGAATAGTACCTCTTTAAGAAATATACAAACATGCTATTCTTCTAATAAACCGAATAGGGTTATTTTAGGGTCTAGGTTTATGTTAAAGGGGGATATTCGAAGTTGATTTATGAGGAAGACCACATTAGACCAAAAGGTTCTGATAAATGAACAGTTCCATACCAGATGCCAAAAGTTCGCGTCTGGCTGGCGGCATCTGTGGCACAAATTTGAATGGGTATTTCCCACTTTAAATAGGCGACTGGGGGTGAGGTATGATTGATGGATAATGTATAGTTGGATCAATTTATTGTTTATAGCAGGGGAGACTGACAGGTCGGACTCTTGTACTTCCAACCACTCTTCAGGTATTAAGGATGGAATACAAAGTTTCCATTTGTCATAGGCGGGAAGCGGGTGAAGCTTAGTTTTGCCAAGAGTAGATGTGTGTATAGTATTGAGATCAAACCTTTGGGGCCTTGTGATTTAAGGACATTAATTGCAGGGAATTTTGAAATTTGGGTGGAGGTCGGGGGAATTGGGTGTTCAGTGCATGTCTTAGCTGAAAAAATGTAAATAATGATAAGTGCGGGGCCTGGAGCTGCTCACGCAATTGGGTGAACGTGGGGAACATGCCATCAATCTATATGTCTCCCAGTGAAATAACTCCGAGGTTGGTCTAGTATTGAGTGTCCGGGACAGAGTGTAAGGCTGTTAGACCAGGGTTATCCCAAAGGGGAAGGTCTTGCATCACATCTCAGTATCTTTGGAGTGTTTTGGCTTCTCTCCAGATGCCAAGCGCTAACCTGTGTAATGGTAAGACTTCAGATGGGTTTGTGCATTCTGGGAATTCTAGATATATTAATAAATTGTTGCCTTTTACTTGCTTCACCAAATATTGATCCGCGGTGGGCATCCCCTGGCTCAGAAACCACGGTCGGATATTCCGTAGTTGTCCTGCCAGGTAGTATAACCGGAGATCTGGGAGGGCCATTCCTGCACGATCTTTAGGTCTTTGCAGCGACGAAAGACTCAATTTAGAACGAGTAGAATTCCATATAAATGAAGTGATGAGGCAATTAAAGGTTTGAAAAAAGCGTTTTGGAACCTGTATTTGCATATGTTGTAATACATATAGACATTTGGGCTGAATAGCCTTTTTAACCAGGTTAATATGTCTGGCTGCCGATAGTGGTAGTTTAGCCCATTTCTTAAATTTATGTTTTAAGGTTTCTAGTAGAGGAATGATGTTGTCGTCTATAGCATTGTGATAGTTGCATGACATAATTATCCCCAGATATCGAAATCTAGAGACTACGGCCAGATCATATCTGGTAACACAGGGGTCGTTTTTAGGGTTAAGGCCCGTATATAAAATTGTAGATTTAGTCCAGTTTACATATAATCCAGAAAATTGAGAAAATTTGTCTATGTGGGCCATAGCCTGAGAGAAGGAGGTATCAGGGTCTGATAAAAGGAGGTATCAGGGTCTGATAAAATGAGAATAGTGTCGTCTGCGTAAAGACTCCCCTTGCTCTCGATACCTCCCCATCTGATGCCTGTCACATTAGTAGAGGACCTCAACAGATCGCTAAGGCTTCTATGGTTATGGCAAACAAGGCTGGGGATAGGGGGAACCCCTGACGGGTGCCTTTTGAGAGCGGGAAATCAGCAGAGTGGACACTATTTACTATTACGTTGGCCTTCGGGGAATTATATATAATGTTAATCCATTGTTTAAATTTGGGACCAAATCCGAAACGGGTTAGACGGGCCTCCAAGAAGTTCCACTCCAAGGAATCAAAAGCTTTTGTCATGTCCAGCGACACGAGAGCCTAGGGCATGTCGTATTTTCTACCTAGCTAAATGGCTGTCCAAAAAAAAATTGTTTACTATTACTATTTGGGATGTAAATATTGTAGATGCTAAATTCCTCCAAGTTGTTTTTAACATGAACATGTAGGATCCTGCCATTTGAGTCGTGCCAATGATCCAGTATCGTTAATCCTGATCCCGTTTTAACAAGCAGCAAAATCCCCGCTTTCGAGTAAACAGCAGGCGAACCATAGACCTCCCACCTCTAATTTTTGCATTTGGATATAGTCATTTTCAGTCAGGTTTGTCTCCTGAAGTAAAGCAATATCTGCTTTCAGTCGTTTTAGGCTGCCTGTCCACCGGCGTTGCGATATCCCGCGGCAGATCTCCGCCGCAGGAGCCGCGGCCCGGGGGCAGGAGCCAGCAGACGGATCTCCGCGGTGAGCCTATCTGATAGATAGGCTCACTGCGGCAATTCGCAGCATGCCGTGATTTGCCGGCCGTGAGCGGAGAATCGCTATGGTTTTCCGCTTGTGGACAGGGGGGCTGCGCTTTCCATAGCAACGCTATGAAAAGTGTTCACTGCGTTCCCCGCAGCCGGATTATCGCGGCAGGGAACGCAATGAAAGTACGCCCATGGACAGGCAGCCTTACTGAATCATGTTTCAGAAATGTGCATTATTGGAATTGGCATTCTGGCATTGAAGCTCTGATAAATTCTAAATGAGCATATTTCATGCACATGCCTTCATTTTACTGCATGAACCGGACAGGGTCACCAGCCCTTCAGAAATTACTGGACAGTCCATAAAAATTGGGGACTTTTTTTAGTGTCAGAGGTTGGCGGTATGTGACAAAGTCATTCTGATTATAATGATCATGCTTTTGCAGGTCACAATAAATGTTGGCAATGTGTTCATATCAGTATCTGACCTATAAAGATGTTGTCATGTTTGGACAGACTAGTTTGTAGAACTTGAGGTGACACATTTTGGGTAGCAACGCAGAGTAAAACCGGAGACTGGTAATATGTGTCTTTTCAGACATAATAAAGATAACAAGACTGAATACAGCAAGGTATAGAGGATCTCATCGACAAGATTGCCAGAAATGCTCAAACCGGATCAGTCGCTGAAGTGGAGCACCTGCCCTGAAAAGGGCAATTCCACTATGGCAGAGAGACTGGAGACCAGTCCGAAACTGCCTGATAGCAACTACAGTAATCACTAACCTTCTTTAACTAAACTCAAAGTACTGAGCTAACTAAATTGCTAATATTGAACACTTGGATTAATTAGGACATTATTAAAGATTCCCCAGGCACAGCGTGGCCAGTACACAAATAGTAGAACCAGCAACCTCTGTTCAGAGGAGCTGGACTAAAGGCACAAGGAAGCATCTGACTGACTGGTTGAACTGATAATCATCCTAGTCAGCTCAAGAAGAAAACCAAACTAATGAGGTTACAGAGTGGCTGGCTGAGCTGTCAATCATCTCCGCTAGCCCAGCAACTAAACAGTAGAATAGATGACTGCCAAGGTCGAATGAAAGATACATGTGCCAGGAAACATATCACGTCTCAAAGTAACCTGGGAGTCATGCCGCAGTTGACGCTATGAAACATTACTTAATCTTATTACTTTAATCTTTAGCATTCATTATGGTTTGCCAATTGGTCCATAAAAAAACATGGTTGTCCGTAACCTTTTGATAAGTTGTCCGGAAGAAAGAAAAATTTCGGTTGGTGATCCAATAACCGTCTCATTACAGAGATACAATGTAAATAGTTGTTTTAATGACTCATACTTAAAACATTCTTATTTGGCATTCTAGATAGAAATGTTCCTTGTATTAGTATTAAGTAGTATTAAGGGGCTTTCCAAGACTTAACAAAAATTTCCTAAGTGCAGGAAATGGCACAAAATAAACTACAGAGTTGTCACAGTTCAGATTTCCCCCCAATTCAGTGCAGTTGCCCGAAAGCTCCTGCAGTAGTCATGTGCAATTCATCGCTCACATGACTGCTTCAGCCAATCACTGGACTCAATGGTCATGTGTCTATAACCTGCTGATGCTAGTGATTGGCTGTAGCAGTCATGTGAGCAATGAGCAGCATGTGACAGCTACAGGAGCTTCTGGAATCAGGTGAGAACTTGGGCAGCTGCACTGGAATGGGGGACATCTGACTGGTGATACCTCCATACTTTTTTTTTTGCATAATTTCCTGCCCTTAGAAAAACCCCTTCAATATAATAATAATAAACTTTATTTGTATAGCGCCAACATATTCTGCAGCGCTTACATCGACAGGGGGAATACAGAAAGACAAAAGTACAAACATTACAGAACCACGGTTACATAGTAATCAGTTGATGGAAACAATAGGGGTGAGGGTCCTGCTCCAATGAGCTTACATACTACAAGTAATGGGGTGATACAGAAGGTAAAGGGGCTGGAGATGTGCACGGTATGGCGAGGTGGAGAGGGAGGGATGTTATACACAGACAATGGTCAGACATTTAGCCGTGTGACGGCAGAAAGAGTAGGACTGCAGGAGCGGTTTATGATGGCTAGCAGGGATTGCAGTCAGTAGGTCAGGGAGCATGTTATCAGGCGGAGTACAGAGGGGTTTGTTTAGGGAATTCGGTATGCCTCCTTGAAGAGGTGCATTTTTAGAGCACACCTGAAGTTCTGCTAATCCTGGATTGCTCGGGTAGCCTTTGGTAGTGCGTTCCAGAGGACCGGTGCTGCTCTGGAGAAGTCTTGGCAGCGGGAATGAGAAGTTCGAATTAAAGGGGCGCTCAGTCTGGTTTCGTTAGCAGAGCGGAGAGCCCGAGCTGGGTGATGGATTGAGATGAGGGAGGCGATATAGGGGGGTGCTGCGCTGTGGAGGGCTTTGTGGATGAAGGTAGTGAGCTTAAAATGAATTCTGTATTTAACGGGCAGCCAGTGCAGTGACTGGCACAGGGCAGAGGAGTCTGAGTAACGGCTGAACAGGAAGATAATTTCCCGGGTTGCTATTGCTTGAGGGAAGCAAATCACTTTCATTTTACATAACACTAAAAGACATAAAGGTGGTAATTTTATCATCATTAAGGGCTCCCTCGCATGGACGTAGGTTGCCCACGTATTACACTTGCATTTTTCATGCATGTAATGTGCAGAGCTATTGATTTCCATTGACCCACTTACACCTGTATTCCTTTTCGCACCCGTATTACCTGCGTGAAAAAAAAAGTCCTATTTTGGAACGTAATATGCACCAATATAGGCTATGAGGATTTAACATACGCAGCAAATACACATGTTCAGGCGTATTTGCTGTGTACTGGGTATTTTACGTGCATTGAATAATACTTGTGCATTACACAGGGCACATACGCCCATATGAGTGAGCCCTAAGGGCTCTATAGTAGGGACATTGGTTACTTTGGGTAGTCTTAATCCCCCAAACACAGGCCAAATAAAATAGATTATATCTAGAGATGAGCGAGCACCAAAATGCTCGGGTGCTCGTTACTCGGGACGAAATTATCGCGATGCTCGAGGGTTCGTTTCGAGTAACGAACCCCATTGAAGTCAATGGGCGACTCGAGCATTTTTGTATATCGCCGATGCTCGCTAAGGTTTCCATTTGTGAAAATCTGGGCAATTCAAGAAAGTGATGGGAACGACACAGCAACGGATAGGGCAGGCGAGGGGCTACATGTTGGGCTGCATCTAAAGTTCCCAGGTCCCACTATTAAGCCACAATAGCGGCAAGAGTGCCCCCCCCCTCCCAACAACTTTTACTTCTGAAAAGCCCTCATTAGCAATGCATACCTTTGCTAAGCACCACACTACCTCCAACAAAGCACAATCACTGCCTGCATGACACTCCGCTGCCACTTCTCCTGGGTTACATGCTGCCCAACCCCCCCCCCCCCTGCAGCCTTCAGCTGCACTCACGCCACACCACCCTCATGTCTATTTATAAGTGCGTCTGCCATGAGGAGGAACCGCAGGCACACACTGCAGAGGGTTGGCACGGCTAGGCAGCGACCCTCTTTAAAAGGGGCGGGGCGATAGCCCACAATGCTGTACAGAAGCAATGAGAAATATAATCCTGTGCCACCTCCATCTGGAGCTGCACACGTGGGCATAGCAATGGGGAACCTATGTGCCACACACTATTCATTCTGTCAAGGTGTCTGCATGCCCCAGTCAGACCGCGGTTTTTTATAAATAGTCACAGGCAGGTACAACTCCGCAATGGGAATTCCGTGTGCACCCACAGCATGGGTGGCTCCCTGGAACCCACCGGCTGTACATAAATGTATCCCATTGCAGTGCCCTGGACAGCAGAGCTAACGTCAGATGAAATGCAGGTGGGCTTCGGCCCACACTGCATGCCCCAACCTGACCGGGCTTTTTAATTTATAGACATAGGCAGGTACAACTCCCTATTGTGAAGTCCCTGTGGACCGACAGCATGGGTGGGTGCCAGGAAGCCACCGGCGGTACATAAATATATCCCATTGCAGTGCCCAGCACAGCTGAGGTACTGTCATGTTTAATGCAGGTGGGCTTCGGCCCACACTGCATGCCCCAGTCTGACTGGGGTTCTTTAGAAGTGGACACATGTAGTTACAACTCCGTGTGGACCGACAGCATGGGTGGGTGCCAGGAAGCCACCGGCGGAACATAAATATATCCCATTGCAGTGCCCAGCACAGCTGAGGTAACGTCAGCTGTAATGCAGGTGGGCCAAAAATTAATTGGATTACACTGTAGGCGAGGGCCCCAAAAAATTGGTGTACCAACAGTACTAATGTACCTCAGAAAAATTGCCCATGCCCAACCAAGAGGGCAGGTGAAACCCATTAATCGCTTTGGTTAATGTGGCTTAATTTGTAACTAGGCCTGGAGGCAGCCCAGTTAAAATTAAAATTGGTTCAGGTGCAAGTTTCAACGCTTTAATGAGCATTGAAACATATAAAAATTGTTTACAAAAATTATATGACTGAGCCTTGTGGGCCTAAGAAAAATTGCCCGTTCGGCGTGATTACGTGAGGTTTCAGGAGGAGGAGCAGGAGGAGGAGGATGAATATTATACACAGATTGATGAAGCAAAAAGGTTCACGTTTTTGATGGTGATAGAGAACGATGCTTCCATCCGCGGGTGCAGCCTACGTATTGCTTAGGTATCGCTGCTGTCCGCTGGTGGAGAAGAGAAGTCTGGGGAAATCCAGGCTTTGTTCATCTTGATGAGTGTAAGCCTGTCGGCACTGTCGGTTGACAGGTGGGTACGCTTATCTGTGATGATTCCCCCAGCCGCACTAAAAACCCTCTCTGACAAGACGCTAGCCGCAGGACAAGCAAGCACCTCCAGGGCATACAGCACGAGTTCAGGCCACGTGTCCAGCTTCGACTACCAGTAGTTGTAGGGGGCAGAGGCGTCACAGAGGACGGTCGTGCGATCGGCTACGTACTCCCTCACCATCCTTTTACAGTGCTCCCGCCGACTCAGCCTTGACTGGGGAGCGGTGACACAGTCTTACTGGGGAGCCATAAAGCTATCAAAGGCCTTGGACAGTGTTCTCCTGTCTGTGCTGTACATGCTGCCTGATCTCTGCGCCTGCCCTGCTACCTGGCCCTCGGAACTGCGCCTTCTGCCACTAGCGCTGTCGGATGGGAATTTTACCATCAGCTTCTCCGCCAGGGTCCTGTGGTATAGCATCACTCTCGAACCCCTTTCCTCTTCGGGTATGAGAGTGGAAAGGTTCTCCTTATACCGTGGGTCGAGCAGTGTGTACACCCAGTAATCTGTAGTGGCCAGAATGCGTGTAACGCGAGGGTCACGAGAAAGGCATCCTAACATGAAGTCAGCCATGTGTGCCAGGGTACCTGTACGCAACACATGGCTGTCCTCACTAGGAAGATCACTTTCAGGATCCTCCTCCTCCTCCTCAGGCCATACACGCTGAAAGGATGACAGGCAAGCAGCATGGGTACCCTCAGCAGTGGGCCAAGCTGTCTCTTCCCCCTCCTCCTCATCCTCCTCATGCTCCTCCTCCTCCTCCTCAATGCGCTGAGATATAGACAGGAGGGTGCTCTGACTATCCAGCGACATACTGTCTTCCCCCGCCTCTGTTTCCGAGTGCAAAGCGTCTGCCTTTATGTTTTGCAGGGAACTTCTCAAGAGGCATAGCAGAGGAATGGTGACGCTAATGATTGTAGCATCCCCGCTCACCATCTGGGTAGACTCCTCAAAGTTTCCAAGGACCTGGCAGATGTCTGCCAACCAGGCCCACTCTTCTGTAAAGAATTGAGGAGGCTGACTCCCACTGCGCCGCCCATGTTGGAGTTGGTATTCCACTATAGCTCTACGCTGCTCATAGAGCCTGGCCAACATGTGGAGCGTAGAGTTCCACCGTGTGGGCACGACGCACAGCAGTCGGTGCACTGGCAGATTAAACCGATGTTGCAGGGTGCGCAGGGTGGCAGCGTCCGTGTGGGACTTGTCGAAATGTGCGCAGAGCCGGCGCAGCTTTCCGAGCAGGTCTGACAAGCGTGGGTAGCTTTTCAGAAAGCGCTGAACCACCAAATTAAAGACGTGGGCCAGGCATGGCACGTGCGTGAGGCTGCCGAACTGCAGAGCCGCCACCAGGTTACGGCCGTTGTCACACACGATCATGCACGGTTGGAGGCTCAGCGGCGCAAGCCAGCGGTCGGTCTGCTCTGTCAGACCCTGCAGCAGTTCGTGGGCCGTGTGCCTCTTATCTCCTAAGCTGAGTAGTTTCAGCACGGCCTGCTGACGCTTGCCCACCGCTGTGCTGCCACGCCGCGCGACACCGACTGCTGCCGACGTGCTGCTGCTGACACATCTAGATTGCGAGACAGAGGTTGAGGAGGAGGAGGAGGAGGGTGCTTTAGTGGAAGAAGCATACACCGCCGCAGATACCACCACCGAGCTGGGGCCCGCAATTCTGGGGGTGGGTAGGACGTGAGCGGTCCCAGGCTCTGACTCTGTCCCAGCCTCCACTAAATTCACCCAATGTGCCGTCAGGGAGATATAGTGGCCCTGCCCGCCTGTGCTTGTCCACGTGTCCATTGTTAAGTGGACCTTGGCAGTAACCGCGTTGGGAAGGGCGCGTACAATGTTGCGGGAGACGTGGTCGTGCAGGGCTGGGACGGCACATCGGGAAAAGTAGTGGCGACTGGGAACTGAGTAGCGCGGGGCCGCCGCTGCCATCATACCTTTGAAAGCCTCCGTTTCCACAACCCTATACGGCAGCATCTCCAGGCTGATAAATTTGGCTATGTGCACGTTTAACGCTTGAGCATGCGAGTGCGTGGCGGCGTACTTGCGCTTGCGCTCCAACACTTGCGCTAGCGACGGCTGGACGGTGCGCTGACAGACATTGGTGAATGGGGACGAGGACAGTGGAGGTGAGGGTGTGGGTGCAGGCCAGGAGACGGTAGTGCCTGTGTCCTGAGGGGGGTTGGATCTCAGTGGCAGGTTGGGGCACAGGGGGAGAGGCAGCGGTGCAAACCGGAGGCGGTGAACGGCCTTCGTCCCACCTTGTGGGGTGCTTGGCCATCATATGTCTGCGCATGCTGGTGGTGGTGACGCTGGTGGTGGTGGCTCCCCGGCTGATCTTGGCGCGACACAGGTTGCACACCACTGTTCGTCGATCGTCTGCACTCTCAGTGAAAAACTGCCAGACCTTTGAGCACCTCGGCATCTGCAGGGTGGCATGGCGCGAGGGGGCGCTTTGGGAAACAGTTGGTGGATTATTCGGTCTGGCCCTGCCTCTACCCCTGGCCACCGCACTGCCTCTTCCAACCTGCCCTGCTGCTGCCCTTGCCTCCCCCTCTGAAGACCTGTCCTCAGTAGGCGTAGCAAACCAGGTGGGGTCAGTCACCTCATCGTCCTGCTGCTCTTCCTCCGAATCCTCTGTGCGCTCCTCCCTCGGACTTACTGCCCTTACTACTACCTCACTGATAGACAACTGTGTCTCATCGTCATCGTCCTCCTCACCCACTGAAAGCTCTTGAGACAGTTGCCGGAAGTCCCCAGCCTCATCCCCCGGACCCCGGGCATCGGTCACGAGAAACTCCAGAGGATTCAGAGTTGCAGCAGTGGACGGTGCAGAAGTCTGGGTGGTCGATAGATTGCTGGATGCACTTTCTGCCATCCACGACAGGACCTGCTCACACTGCTCATTTTCTAATAAAGGTCTACCGCGTGGACCCATTAATTGTGAGATGAATGTGGGGACGCCAGAAACGTGCCTCTCTCCTAATCCCGCAGCAGTCAGCTGCGATACACCTGGATCAGGAGCTCCGCCTGTGCCCACACCCTGACTTGGGCCTCCGCGTCCTCGGCCGCGTCCACGTCCTCTAGGCCTACCCCTACCCCTCAGCATGGTGTATTACCAGTAGTGCAGAAACAGAACGCTGTAATTAAATGTGCCGCTTATTGGTCTGTGGTTGGAGGCTGACTTCGCTTACGGAACGCATAGCAGAGCCAGGAAAGAATTTTGCGCAAGCCTGCTGTAACACTTAGCTGGCTGCGTATGAATTAGGACAACTACCCCCAGCAGAGACCCAGTACACTGAGGATGGTCACAGACAGCCCAAATAGATTTTTTTTTCCAAATGTTTTTGGAAAGGCCCACTGCCTATATACACTAAATATGTCTTCTGTCCCTGCCTCACCACTACTGGCCCTGGACAATGTAAAATTACTGCAGACTGTTTCACTGTGGACAGGAATACAGCCGTGATGTAACAGGCAACACAGAGCCAGGAAAGAATTTTGCGCAAGCCTGCTGTAACACTTAGCTGGCTGCGTATGAATTAGGACAACTACCCCCAGCAGAGACCCAGTACACTGAGGACGGTCACAGGCAGCCCAAATAGATTTTTTTTCCCAAATGTTTTTGGAAAGACCCACTGCCTATATACACTAAATATGTCTTCTATCCCTGCCTCACCACTACTGGCCCTGGACAATGTAAAATTACTGCAGGATGCAATGCTCTGCACAGCCGATATACAAAAAAAAAAAAAAAAAAAAGTGCAACACTGCAAAAAGCAGCCTCCACACTACTGCACACGGTTAGATGTGGCCCTAAGAAGGACCGTTGGAGTTCTTGAAGCCTAAAATAACTCCTAACACTCTCCCTATAGCAACTCCAGCAAGACAGCACTTTCCCTGAACTATGTCAGAACGCATCTGTGGTGAGCCGCGGGAGGGGCCGATTTATATACTCGGGTGACACCTGATCTCGCCAGCCACTCACTGCAGGGGGGTGGTGTAGGGCTTGAACGTCGCAGGGGGAAGTTGTAATGCCTTCCCTGTCTTTCTATTGGCCAGAAAAGCGCGCTAACGTCTGATGAAAGTGAAAGTAACTCGAACATCGCGTGGTACTCGTCTCGAGTAACGAGCATCTCGAACACGCTAATACTCGAACGAGTATTAAGCTCGGACGAGTACGTTCGCTCATCTCTAATTATATCCAAAACCTAGGCATTATTCAATCCTTAGCATAGTATGCTAGGCCGAATGAAGACAACGTCCATCTAGTTCAGCCTGTTATAGTTCCTACCTGTCTGTAAGACCCAGGTCAACAACCCGCTGCTCCCCTAAAATTTATATCCTGTAATATCCTTCCGCTCTAGATGGACATCTAGTCCCTCTTAAATTCCTCTATGGATTTTGCCATCACCACGTCCTCAGGCAGAGAGTTCCACAGTCTAACTGCTCTTCCAGTAAAGAACACCCTTCTGTGTTGGTGACGAAACCTGCTTTCTTCTAAACGTAGCGGATGCCCCCTTGTTACCGTCGCAGTCCTGGGTATAAACAGATCATGGGAGAGATCCTTGTATTGTCCCCTCATGTACTTATACATGGTTATTTGGTCGCCCCTTAACCGTCTTTTTTCTAGAGTAAATAATCCCAGTTTTGGTGCCTCTCTGGGTATTCCAGTCCCGTCATTCCATGTATTAGTTTAGTTGCCCTTCTTTGAAGCCTCTCAAGCGCTGTAACATCTTTCCTGAGCACCAGTGACCAGAACTGTATACAGTATTCCATGTGGGGCCTGACAAGTGCCTTATATAGTGGGAGGATAATGTTCTCATCCCTCACCCCTATACCTCTTTTAATGCACCCCAAGACTATTTGCTTTTGCAGCAGCTGACTGGTATTGGTTGCTTCAGTTAAATCTACAGTCCACTAGTACCCCCTTCTTAGATGGCACACTCTTGCTAGGAGGCGATCTAAACATTACTTAGGACCCTTTACTTGACTCCACAACCAAAAAATCTTTATATGGCATATTAACCCCTTCGTGACTTAGGCGCCTGTTTGCACCTTAGTGACAGAGCCAAATTTTGGAAATCTGACATGTGTCACTTTAACATAGAATAACTCTGAAAAGGTTTTGCATATCCAAGTGATTCTGACATTGTTTTGTCGCCACATGTTGTACTTCATTTAAGAGGTAAAAATAGACCAATAGAATTTGTGTATATTTATCAAAAGCGCCAACATTGGGAACATTTTGGAAAAATGTTTATGTTTTCACATTTTCAACTGTAATATCTTAAATATGTGCAAACACATTGTACAATTTTTTGCTAAGATATATACTTCCATCTGTTTCCTTTATTCTGGACGCACATTTGAAAAACTTTGTTGTTTTTTTTAACCATTTAGGAGACGTACAAATTTAAGATTACTTCTCAACATTTTAAGGAACACTTTGTTTTCCCACACCAAGCCAAGATTGCAAAGGCTCATAGGTGTCAAAATGATAGATACCCCCACAAATCACCCTATTTTAAATACTACACCCCTTATATTCACTGAGGGGGTCATAAGTATTTTGACACCACAGTTTTTTTTAGGAATTAATGCAATTTAGAGGAGAAAAAACATATTTTTTCTGTAGTGCACATGAAAATGAGGATTTACACCCCAAAATGGATATCTCTGTTTGTCCTGTGTTCAGAAACATTGTGGCCCTAATCTTCTGTCCATATGCACAACGGGACCCGAACCAAAAGGAGCAGCCGGTGGCTTTCAGCACAGAAATTTTGATTGAAGGTGATTTAGGCCCCATTGCCCACTTGTAGAGCTCTTGAGCTGCCAAAATGACAAAGAACCCCAAAAAATGACCCCATTTTGAAAACTAAACGCCTTAACAAATTCCTCTAGGGGTGTACTGCATATTTTGAACCCACAATTTTTGAATGAATTCAAGCAAAGCAGAAGGAAAAAAATTCATTTTTTGGGCAATTGTGTCATTTTAAAAACTGTTTTTTTTGTACAGCACACACATGAATGAAGACTTGCACCACAAAATGGATACCCTTGTTTGTTCTGTGTTCAGAAAAATACCCACTGTGGCCCTAATCTTCTGTTTGGCTGCAAAATGGGGCCCAAACCAAAAGGATCATTGAAGTTCAAGTGTTTTTTATCTTTTACGTGATCGCCATTATGGCAATCATGTGACCGGAGACCACTCACCGCGGCCCTCGGTCCCTGCTCCATGCTCTCGGCTACTTTTAATAGCAAGGAGCAAGAATATTTTACAGCTTCTGTGCTTGCGTCCGCCGTTTTGCCAACGTGTGCATGTGCCGAAGTTGGGAAAAGGTCAACAGATAAAGATCCCAATGGGGGACATCACTGAAGGCCTTCTTCACATGGGCGGATCGGACCCCGCATGTGGGATTCCCACAGCAGAGTTTGACCCAGTGCCCGGTCGGTGACCCCAGAGTACCTGTCCAGCGGCTTCTGCACACACTATGGATGTGCCGTTCGTGCTGGGTGGGTGACACCTATCTTATGATACTTCCACAGTGCTCACTGCAGAAATGCCGCAGGGACGGAAAGGCTTACATTGACTTCAATAGAAGCCGGCTGTGCGTAGCCCGCACAAAATTGCAGCATGCTGCGAATTATTCTCCGCGATCGGAAAATTGCAAATCCAATTCATGAGGGAAAGTGAAACTTTAACTTTATTTTACTTTTTATAACTTTTCCATGATCAACATTATTCATTGAATAACGGTGATCACGGACCAGGGAACCAGTCACTGCGGTCCCTGGTGACATCTCCTGCTTCCTGGCTACCTTCAGTAGCCAGGAAGCAGGTCATTTCAAATGTCCCGCGCTGATTTGGTCGTCTACACATTTTCACTTAGACGCACATACACAGAAGATGCTGGAGGGTCAGTTCTGGACCAGATCATCGCAGGACATCACAAAGGATGGGGGTGAGTAGTTTTAGCCCCCCTCATGGATGCAATCCATGAGGGGAGCTGAAACTCTAACTTTTAAAAACTTTTTATTCACTTTATTGCGATCGGTGCCGATTGTATTACCGGGGGGTAAGGGTGACTTCCCGCGGCCCCCCATGATTGCTCCATGTTGTCGCCTACGTCTAGGAACCAATAGCATGGATCTGTCATATCCACAGCCCACAGGGCTGTTTTTACGTCCCAGAGGATTAAGGCCTAGAAAGCCAGGACATAAAAACACTATGGGGTCGTCACTAAGGGGTGAAGAAATCCTGTGTCAGATCCAAAAATCCTGGACTGGAATTTTACTCATCATTCCACACCCCACAACTCATATCAGAGTATTTAATATGTTTCTTTACCTAGACCAGTGGTGGCGAACTTATGGCACGCGTGCCAGAGGCGGCACACAGAGCCCTCCCTGCTGGCACGCGTCACCATCGGCCGCTCAGCACATTAGTGAATGCCTGCAGGGGCCGCGGCTCCCCTACCGGCATTAACTGAATGCTGCTATCTGCGCTGATCCCGGCGCACACTGTGACGTCAGTGTGCAGCCGGGATCCCCCTCCCATGACGTCTCCTACTTGGTTTCGCGAGAGCAGGTGGAGGAGGCAGCCGGCAGCACACTGCCGTCAGTGTGCACCAGCAATCAGGCAGAAGAGGAGTGATGCTTCCACGAGGAAGGGGTAAGTATGTGGGGCTAGGGGGAGGGCATTATTACTGCTGGGGGAGCCGTTGGGGGGAAGGGGGGCATTATTACTGCTGGGGGATCGCTGGGGGGGGCATTATTACTGCTGGGGGACCGCTTGGGGGGGAGGGGGGCATTATTACTGCGGGGGGACCTCTGAGGGGGGGAATTGGGACCTCTGGGGGGAAGGGTTCATTATGACTGCTGGGGGAACCGCTGGGGGGGAGGGGAGGCATTATTACTGCTGGGGGACCGCTGGGGGGGCATTATTACTGTTGGGGGACCGCTGGGGGGCATTATTACTGCTGGGGGAACTGCTGGGGAGGGGGAAGTGGGGCATTATTACTGCTGGGGGGGGTTTGCATTATTACTGTTGGAGGACTGCTGGGGGGGGCATTATTACTGCTGGGGGACCGCAGGGGAGGGCAATATTGCTGCTGGGGGAACCGCTTGGGGGCATTATTACTGCTGGGGGGCTGCTGGGGGGTATCACTATTATTACTGCTGGGGGCTGTCACTATTGTTACTGCTGGGGGGGCCACTGGGGACGTCACTATTATTACTGCTGGGAGGGGTGTCACTATTATTACTGCTTAGTGGCCGCTGGGAGGGGTGTGTCACTATTATTATTACTGGGGGGCCGCTCTCAGGGTGCCACTAATATTACTGCTGGGGGGCCGCTCTTTGAGGTGTGACTATTACTGTAGGGGGGCCGTTCTGGGGGGGTGTCACTAATATTACTGCTGGGGGGCCGCTCTGGGGGGTGTCACTATTATTACTGCTGGGGGGCCTCTCTGTGGCCCTTTTTAAAATGACGGGGGTAAAATCATAAGTCATGATAAGCCCTGCCCCCTCACGTGTTGGCACTTTGCGGTAAATAGGTGGCTTTTCGGTTGCAGTTTGGGCACTCGGTCTCTAAAAGGTTCGCCATCACTGACCTAGACCCTTTATCTTAAAAGTCTCTAACACAAAGATTACTCAGATCACTCACCACTAGAGATGAGCGAACGTACTCGGTAAAGCACTACTCGTCCGAGTAATGTGCTTTATCCGAGTACCTCCCCGCTCGTCCTGAAAGATTCGGGGAGCGCCGCGGAGCGGGGAGCTGCAGGGGAGAGCGGGGAGGAACGGAGGGGAGATCTCTCTCTCCTTCTCTCCCGCCCGCTCTCCCCTGCTCCCCGCCGCAACTCACCTGTCAGCAGCGGCGCTCCCGGAATCTTTCAGGACGAGCGGGGAGGTACTCGGATAAAGCACATTACTCGGACGAGTAGTGCTTTACCGAGTACGTTCGCTCATCTCTACTCACCACTCATCCTGAAAACCTCAATAACCAGAAAACCTCCTCAAATCAGAACTTAAAGACTAAACAAAAGTTTACTTAACCCAATACACAATAACAAATGACTGACAAATATACTAAACAGATACTCCTCAGAAAGTTTCGCCACCCCATCAATTTGGGAGGCACATAAAGTTGTGATTAAGTGGGAACTAATATCATTAGGCTTCTACTACAAAGGGAACTAACAATGTAGTATTCTGAAATATCTAAACTTGGCATTAGTCAGTCATTAACTAACTTCTCCTTAAAGAACCTTACATGGATTTGTAAATGGAAGGGTCAATTAGTCAGTCTACTAAATGTTTTGCATTCTGAAAAAGTGCTCAATATGAGGCATTCCTAAACCTGCTGCTGTACTTTATGAAACTCTTATGGCTATGCCAGATTCTGCTCTACAACTTTGAGGAGAGCCTATACTGCTCTTTGTGAAAAGGTTCTAGATAGTTATTTTGCATAAACTCAGATCAATAACAAATACCCTTCTCTTCATGATCCATCATGCTGTGTGAGGGCTTAGTCACACGGGCGTTTTTTCATGCGATTTTTAAAAATTTTTTTTTAATTTTATTGTGCGCAAAACTGATGCGTACAAAAAAAAAATAGCATGACCGAAGCCAGCGTCACGGCTGAAAAAAACACTGCTAGCAGCGTTTATCAGCCCAAAGGGCTCGGTCACACGGGCGCTGCCCGCTATCCTCTGCCGCAGCTGTGGCAGAGGAGAACGATGTTCGCCCATTGAATTCAATGGAGCCGGCAATACAGCCGGCTCCATTGAAAGCAATGGGTTGTCGGCAAGCGCTGTATTAATTTTCGGGGAAGGGCTTCAAATATAAGCCCTTCCCTGAAAACCATCCAAAAAAGTGTAAAAATTAAAAAAATATATATACTCACCTCTTTGCAGCTGCCAGAGATCAGCCGCGTCCAGCCGGCTTTTCTCCTGAACTGTTTTCTGTAGTATTCAGCAGGCGGGAATTTAAAATCCCCGCCTGCTGAATGGGCTGCCTCTGATTGGTCACAGCCCTCAGCCAATCAAAGGCAGCTCTCACACACCCATTCATGAATTCATGAATGGGTGAGTGAGTGCTGCCTCTGATTGGCTGAGCACTGTGACCAATCAGAGGCAGCTCTCAGCTATTGAATGACAGTGCTCAGCTATCTTTACTATATGTTCTCAATGGGGTCGGCGTTGCTGCCGCCGGCCCCATTGAGCGCATATACAAGAACAACGATTTGCGCAGAACGCAGTTACATGCGTTCTGCGAATCGTTGTGTCATATAATTCTCGGCACATCCACATAGAAAATGGCCATGTGACCGATCCCATTGCAAAGCATTGGGTATATATATTTGCAGATCGCAAGCGCATCTGCAAATCGGGCAAAAAAATACCCGTGTGACTGAGCCCTAAGCGAAATCTCAGACAAAATAATTTCAATGGTAAACCACAACTGTTGAAACTCGTAAATGGTACCTGAACTATACTAGAGCGTTGCCGCTGGTGTAACTGATAAATGGACATGCTGCACATATAGAGCAAGTACGAAGTCCTGAGCTTGTAGTAAAAAGTAGATGTTTTATTTGAAATTGCATTAAAATCCTCCAAATATCATGGATAGCAGTAAAACACACACCGATGTGATACACCATGACGGAACTCTGTCACTTTTCGTCTTTACTCACAGCCTCATGTTGAATATAGCAAGGGAAGGCAATATGCAACATAACAGGACACGGCGCCTCCAACTGTATGAAGGTGTTTACAAACTTTACATATGTATATCTGAATTAAAAAAATAATAAAAAAACTTATATGTGTTTAATTCCAAACCTTTTTATTGACAGTTTAAGTGCATATTAGCAGAACTGGAGAAAAGGGTTATTAAGCACTGATTAGTAATAGAGCAAATATGATTATGCTAGGAAATGGTGTGTCTGTAATGTTTGGATATCGACTCATAGGGAGGATTATTCCAACACTCCTCTGCATGCAGTAAGGGATGACAATAGTACGACCTTTGAAATATAATACTTTTTAGTCTGTTTTGAGAGTCTTTTTAGGGGTGGAAGGATATGCAGGAGCTACAAAACGTTAATGATGAGAGGAGGTTGGAAGATGGAAGAAGAGGAGAAAAAAATATTTAGTTTTTTTAGTATTTTCTTTATACACATTTGTCATATCTCAGAAGAGTCCTAGAAAAGTGCTATCTCTAATAAAAACATATTTGGATAAAATTAAAGACTGTGCACATAGTATTACAAAGAGGCAGACAATAACCTTCAATTACATTACTGTTTCAACGAAGTCCATTAACAACACCTGAGAAGTAAAGGTAGTAATTATAGATGAGCGAGTATACTCACTAAAGGCAATTGCTCGAGCAAGTACCTGCCCGCTCGAGACTGCAGGTTCGGGTGCCGGCAGCGGGCACGGAGATGGGGGGAGAACGGGGCGGAACGGAGGGGAGATCTCTCTCTCTCCCCCCCCCCCCCCCCCCGCTCCCTCCTGCTGACAGCCGCTACTCACCGCTCCCCCACGCCGGCACCCGAACCTGCAGTCTCGAGCGGGGGAGATGCTCGCTAAAGGCAATGCTCGCTCGAGCAATTGCCTTTAGCGAGTATACTCGCTCATCTTTAGTAGTAATACACTGTATTCTGTAAAACAATCTGTAATGCAGTCTCAAGTGTTTCTTCATTAGGACTTTTCCGGTTGTCCTCTTATGGTGCACAGTTGAAAGAAAAAAACAACTACTGTGCACAATTAAGCTGTAACTAATGGTTATACGTAAGTTTAGACCTTCGTGAGGCAAATCTACATTGAGAAGTTACTTCTACGAAAAGAAGACAGGAAGGGGTTGGTAAATGGAAGGGCGGTATAGGGGGGGGGGGGGTGATTGGGACTACTAAAGCTCCAGGTAAGGAGGGAAGGATAGAACAAGAGGGAGTGCTTGTTAAGGGCCAAGCGGTCTCTAGAAGGGGAGGGGAGGGGAGGAAGAAGAGAAGAAGAAAAGAAGAGAAAGAATTAGAACACTTCAGACCAGCTGTATTGACACAACCCCACCGATCGATTAAGTAGGCATGATCCAATTTGTGAGCCACTGGTCAAATGTTGTGGACTTGCGAAACGGCAACCAGACCTCCCACGTAGCGAAATACACTGAGAATTTGTCCTCGTCTCTAGCTCGTAACTCCTCAAAATAACTCATTTCCTCTAAAAGCTGACACCCCATTCAATCGGGACGGCGAGGTCTGAGACTTCCAGAGCTGGGCTATCACTGTCCTCATGGCTAGTAGGAAGAATCTAAGGATGTCCCTCTTACTAGATGCTATGTAGCCTGGCAAGATCGACAACAAGGCCATCTCGGGGGTGAGTGACAGTGAGCCCCATGTTAGGGAGTTTTATAGATCTTCTTCCAAAGGCCTATGATCTGAGGGCAGGATCACCAGATGTGTGTAAATGTTCCCACTTTCTCTAAGCACCTCAAGCACCTATCAGAGGATCCCAGGTATATTTTAGACAGTCGAGCCTGGGTGCGGTACCACCTTGTGATAAGCTTATAGTTCAATTCATGGTGTTGGCCCAAGACTAACATTTTGTTCGTTAAGCCTAATGCTTTGGTCCAGTCATTGCCTGAAAGGTCTTCACCCAGCAACCAGGTTACGTTATTTCTAAATGTATGTAGGTTTGCAATACACCCAGTGCATGCAAGGGTTAACCTGCCCTGCAACAAAGCTACATTTAATCTACCTCGCTACCACCAATATCTCATTGGCCAATCTGGCTGGGGAGTTTAACAATATGATTGGCTATCTGACAGTGGGGTGACAGTTGAGAGGTAGGCACTCTTCAGAAGCTGGGGAGCGCCGAGTGTGTCCCATACATATTCCATTGGTGATAAATCTGGTGACCAATCAGACCACTGAAATGTGGCAATGTTGTGGGGGCTTCCTGTGACCCCTTGTGTGTGCGGCCGAGTATTATCCTGCTGGAAGCCTCTTGGAAGCCGCCATGAGAGGAACACATGTGGCTGCAGGATGTCCTGAACAGATCGCTGAGCTGTCATTGTCCTTCGTACCGCTACTAGGGGTGAACGACTGTCATATGCTATGGCCCCCCAGACCATCACACCAGCAGGGGGCAGTGTGGCGTTGCACAGCAAAGGCAGGATTGAGGCGCTCATCCCGAGGTCTCCAGACAAAAACACAGCAATCATCAGTCACCAAACTAAACCTGGATTTGTCACTGAAAATAACCCGGCTTCACCCTTAGCAGTCCAGTTTTGTCAATCAAGACATCCCTGCAAATAGAGGCGATAGCCGGTGAATGTCAAAGTCAGTACATGTAATGGGTGCCATGAGACCAAATGTCCTTCAGCCAAGCGCATGTACATGGTTCTTTGACACAGAGGCTTGTAATGCTGGTGTCACCTGTCTATGGATGGTGGACAACAAAACAGTTGCAGCTGCCCATGCTTGTCGGATGATCAGATAATCCTCCCTACTGGTGGTCTGTCAGGGGCGTCCTGAGTCTGGTCGCCTCATGCCCTCATGTACCCACCTAATAACAGTCTTGCCAGACTGGCCCAGGTAAGGGGCAATTCATCAATATAACGATCCAGCTTCTTGTATTCCAATAAAGCGCTCCCACTCAAATCTCTGTTCACTGGGCGAAATCTCTTCGATTGCACCATGGAAGCGTGTCTAATGGCCAACAAGCTCTACACAGGTGGACACAAAAGTCTGCTACATACAAGTAGCCTCTGAAAACCTTTTTGAAGGCCAAGGGGAGAAGCACTTTTAGGACCTCAGGTGTCAAAACTGTTCATCTAATCGCACCACAACTGTAATCATTTGCATACCTGCCTGAGATGTAACTTCATGCCAAGTTTTACAGCAAAACAACAACTTCTTCTAAGTGCTTGATTTTTTTTTAACAAAGTGTAGATAACTAGATAGAGAATTGTTTTTAGTAGATTTGATTGTGTATAATTATGTGAAGTATAGTATGTCTCTTCCATATCTGAAACTATACTGTATACTCGGTGGTTAAAAGGTATACATAAAATAATTAGGACTACGAATGCCTGAGTTTTTGGCAGGATCACACAAAGCTAGGATAATGACTAGAGATAAGCGAGTATACTCACTAAGGCACATTACTCAAGCGAGTAGTGCCTTAGCCGAGTATCTCCCCGCTCGTCTCTAAAGATTCAGGGGCCGGCGCGGGTGACAGGTGAGTTGCTGCGGGGAGCGAGGGCGTTCCTGCCCGCTCTCCCCCGCCGGCCCCCCGCATCTTTAGAGACGAGCAGGGAGATACTCGGCTAAGGCACTACTCGCTCGAGTAATGTGCCTTAGCGAGTATACTCGCTCATCTCTAATAATGACAGAAAACAGACTCTGAGCAGTAACTTGATAAGATAAGAGCTTACATTTTCTTGGCAAGATTTTGAAATCTCCTCCGATAACCCATAGTGTCATATAAGTTGTTAACCAGATACATTAACCCTTTAACTACGAGCCAATTTATGGATTTTCATTTTGTTTTTAATCCTTGCTTTTCAAGAGCCATGAGTTGTTTTTTATTTTTCTGTTTACACGGCCATATAAGAGCTTGTTCTATACAGGATGAGTTGTATTTTTTAATGGTACTAATTAATGTATTAAAAAAACATTTCCAAATTTTTAAGTAGGCAGAAATTGAAAAAAAAATGCAATTGCAGCATTTTTCAGGGTTTTTGTTTTTCAGCGTTCATAGTTTGGAGAAAATGACACCTTATGTTTATTCTATGAGCTAGTATGATTATGGCAGTATCACATTTATATGTTTTTTAGGTTTTCTTACTCTTGAAAAATATATATATTTTATTAAATGCCATTTGTCGTCATATACTGAGTATCATAACTTTCTTTTTTATGGGGCAAACTTTACTTTTTATTGTAACCATTTTTGGGTCCCTAAGACTTTTTCATCACTTTTCATTCATTTTTGGGAGGAAAATGTGGTAACTAGAGATGAGCGAGCGTACTCGGAAAAGCACTACTCGCTCGAGTAATGTGCTTTACCCGAGTATCGCTGTGCTCGTCCCTGAAGATTCGGGTGCCGCTGCGGCTGACAGGTGAGTCGCAGCGGGGAGCAGGGGAGAGCGGGCGGGAGAGAGGGAGAGAAAGATCTCCCCTCCGTTCCTCCCCGCTCTCCCCTGCAGCTCCCCGCTCTGTGCCGGCACCCGAATCTTCAGGGACGAGCACAGCGATACTCGGATAAAGCAAATTACTCGAGCGAGTAGTGCTTTTCCGAGTACGCTCGCACATCTCTAGTGGTAACCAAAAAACCTTCTGTCCTGTGAGCCCATAGACTTATTTTATAGTGCTTATAGGATTAGAAAGGTCTTAATGGTTTTAAATACATAGCAGCCCTGGAAGTCTTCACTACATATAGAGCTGCCATTGCAACCATTGTCACCCCATGTTTGCAACACGGGGGGTAATGGACAGCTGGGCTTGTCTCACTCACTATAATCAAACATGGCACTCTGAGTACAAATGTGATTGTGCTCAGATATAAATACTAAAAAGAGTCTTTGGCACTTGGAGGACTGCCGTGGCCCCCTCAAGCAGCTGGTCCACAGGGATACCGAGTGACAGAGCCCCATCAATAATATATTGATGGCCTGTCATGTCTCCCTCATACGCGAACTAATGAACTGCGAACAGGACTTGCGCGTGGACATGACACAACGACTGACAAACACCCAAAACACTTACCTAACATACCTGCTCACATAAACAGATGGAATCGCTACGGTACAAGTTATTGGTTCGTATTTTGGCCAATATACTTATGCCCACAAGCCAACGACAAGGGTCCTTGTTGTCTGTGGGTCCCTACTCTAACAAGACAACTAGCGCTTGAACCTGAGAACCTAACCAGCCCTAGATGGTAAATGATCCAAGCACCACAGGACACAATTCACATCGACACACAAGGGAATGCATACCACATGGAACAGGACTGTTCACACCACAAGTCCGGCTACTTGCCTAGACACACAGTCGCTGTTCACAGCAATACTCACTGAACAGCACTGTCCACTTCATGTCCGGCTACCTGCACAGACACAGAGAACACATCACTGTTTACGCCTACAGAAAAACATGTTTGGATGCAAACACAAGGGGAGTGGTAGGAAACCAGCATCCTCTAGCCAAACTTTCACATAAGCCCACTCCAATGCTGAGCTAGCATATGTTTTTGGGCTCATTTATCATGGAAGGTCGGGCTCACATGGGGGGGGGATTCCAATTGTGGAATCCGCGATTGGCGTCTGCGTGGAGGATCCCGTGAAACCCATGGGTGCGATGTGTTTCACGTGAAAACAGCCTTACATCACCACGGGGCTGAAGTAATCCCCCGCCATGGCTGTCACCACCGCGGCAGAGGATTGCAAGTTCTCCCATTGTTTTCAACGGGCGATATTACAGAAAGTTAGGACATGCTGCAATTTTTTTTACCTGCATAGCAGTTCATTGCAGTGCCATGCAGGAAAACATCGCAAATGTGAATGAACCCATTCAAAAGAATGGGTTTTATATTTGTGCGACATTTGTGTATTTCACAAACGCATAAAACACGCACGATTTTTTCAACAGTGTGAAGGCACCCTTACTGAAGCTTTTTTTTTTTTTGCCATGCTTATTTTTTCTTCACTGGCGTAAGGCTGGGTTCTCACAGGGCGGATTCTCGGCGGAAATCTCGCGGTTTAGCCGCAATGAAAACCCGCGAGATTTCTGCTGGGAGAACCGCTGCGGCTTTGGAGTGGCCCGGCCGCAGCAGAAAAAAAAAAGAACATGCTGCGGCCGGCAAATCTGCGCCGCAGCAGCGGCTTTTGCCGGTTTAGTCGCAGCGGATTTGCCGTCCCGTGTGGGAATCTCGTCCACATGGCTGGCTAATCCCGGGATTAGCGGACGCATGCGGATTTGCCACGGCGAAATTCCGCGGCAAATCTGCCCCATGTGAACCCAGCCTAAAAGGCAAGAGATGTATCAAACTCTTGCATTTGGTGCTGTCATCGGAACAGAGTGCATGGCACAGATCGCCTTTAATATGCTTCAAATTTAATGTTCTGGAACACATTGTTCTGTTAGGCTTTATAAACTTTGAGAGTATTAACTGCCTGACTTATTCATCCTTTTGGGAAACTAGACTTAGTCTATTCTCTGCATATAATTACGTCTAGAACGTGTCATCGCATACTATCCCACGGCTACAAAATTAATAGATCGGATTTTATATATTTTTATGAGTACAAATGAAAATAAAAATTAAATCAAGCAATCCAGTAACTCCAAATACGGTGTGAACCGAACAAACTGAAACTTGTCATGTCCCCTCATGTCTCACACTATTGACCTTTTCTCTCCTGATATTCACATACTAGGTTTGTATTAGTACAAATATTTGACATGAAATGTTTACTTTCCACAAATCACTGGGATATAAGGCTGGGTTCATACGGGGCGTATTTGCCGCTGAATTTTATCCCGGTATTAGCCAGCAAAGTAGACGAGATTTGCAAAAATCTCATCCACATGCTGCAGCCGATCAGTTGCAGCCAAACTGTGCTGAAATTGACATGACGCGTGCAATTCAAAGACGCGGAATGTCAATTCTTTTCCCGTGTCTGCAGCGCCCTCTCTCCTTTATATGGGAAGAGACAGCCGCAGCGAAATGCAGGCAGCGAAGCCGCTACAAAATCGGAAGCAAAAGGCTGCGGGTTTTGAAGCTGCATTTCTCCTACGGAAATCTTGCAGTATTTCCGTGCAGTCAATTCGCGAGATTTCCGCGGGGTTTTGGTCCCGTGTGACTTCAGCCTTATAAGATTTTTTTTTTTCTGTATTATGTAGAACTGCACATAAATAGACTTTAGTTAATTAATGCACAAGAAAAAAAGATTTTACACTGGTCTGCAGGTAAACATATGAATTAATAACTGAGCAATGAAAGAGTTAAATGTCAAATTTAGCTCTGCTATGTCTAAATAGTTAATACTCAGGCTTATTCATAACTGTCACCTGATTAGCTGTGCTGGCGTTCATAAGTTTACACTCCACCAGCTTGTTTTAAGCAGAACCTCAACTGGAAAACTGAATGGAAACAATGTAGCAATAAATGGAAATAAAGGTAACTCACTGAGTTCAGACGATGTAGACTGTGCGACCGCGGTCAGTAAAAGGAGTGACCAGAAGAGAGCAGCGGGCGAGACGTTTTCCCTCATTTTTAGGCTTACTTCTTCATATTGATACGACAGTCTGAGAACTGGTTGCTTCTCTGTAGTCTAACAGAAGGCTCTGTTGAGTCATTAGTACAGAAGTTCCTGAAAACTTTCATGTTCCCAGAAAAGTCACTTCCTGGCATTTTCTGCAGAGTACCCACCCCACCAGTCTTTTCTCCTCCTACATGTGTAAATGATTTCCTCCTGCAATAACACAGATTGTAAAGCAGACGCATGAACTACAATGTGGCATTACAGGGCGGCATAAAACTTTATGCTACAGGTTTATCAGACACAAGGCTGTATAGTATCACATGTGCTGCAGTGACGAGCCATGCATCTGTCATCTACAGCCATGCAAGTGCTACAAATAACCTCAGGGATTTACATTGTTTCAGTTTTGCTCATAGACCATGACTTGTAAATACAATTAATGAAAAATTAAGAAGTGAAGCGCTGAAAAATGCTGGAACTGCAGGATTCTTAGATCATCATCTTGCAGCCTAACGGTATTTTACTACAGTTGTATTAGGGGGAAGCTTGCCATGTACATTCTCTCTTCAGTCGATTAATCACCACCATACCACAAGAAAAAACAAACCACAATATTTTCTAAAACAACAATTTGTGGCATATGGCACACTTAATTTACAGGAGGGGGGGCGGGGGGGGGGGGCATGAGACAATCGCGGCACTTAAATGCAAGGGAGTAGACAGTCGAGCATCTGCTTGTCATCTGGCTCAGATGTGAGTCTGCCTGTCACCTGACTCTCGTGTATTGCATGCTGCCTTAAAGGGGTTGTCCCGCGGCAGCAAGTGGGTCTATACACTTCTGTATGGCCATATTAATGTACTTTGTAATGTACATTGTGCATTAATTATGAGCCATACAGAAGTTATAAGAAGTTTTTCACTTACCTGCTCCGTTGCTGGCGTCCTCGTTTCCATGGTGCCGTCTAATTTTCGCCGTCTAATGGCCAAATTAGCCGCACTTGCGCAGTCCGGGTCTTCTTCTTTTCTCAATGGGGCCGCTCGTGCAGGATGCCGGCTCCGTGTAGCTCCGCCCCGTCACGTGCCGATTCCAGCCGATCAGGAGGCTGGAATCGGCAATGGACCGCACAGAAGCCCTGCGGTCCACCGAGGGAGAAGATCCCGGCGGCCATCTTCAGCAGGTAAGTAAGAAGTCACCGGAGCGCGGGGATTCAGGTAAGCACTCTCCGGTGTTCTTTTTTAACCCCTGCATCGGGGTTGTCTCCGAACGGGGGGGGGGGGTTGAAAAAAAACAAAAACCCGTTTCGGCGCGGGACAACCCCTTTAATGATTCACTGTCCTGGTACTGATGGGATCTCTCACAATTGCACTGGGGTACCTGATCCATATCCGCAATAGGAAATTCTTTATGGATCTGGTGTTTAACCCTTTCCTCTTCTTTATTTAAAGATAGGAGAACTATTGCGCTTCTGCTGCACTACCTACCTAGAATAGTTTCTCTGACCTCGATATGCATTGGCATTATACAGAACGCTCCGTATGGGGAAGCTCTCCATATTGACTCTCCCTCTATGATCAGATATTGGGGTTATTAACCCCCGCCGATCCGCTGAGAGACCAAATATACTGATCTACATCTCCAGGCAGTTCGGTGTTGTGACTCCAATAAATTTGGACTTACAACCATCTAGATAGTGGAGACAGACCCTGTGCCAACCCATCCTTTATATAGGTTTGATTACATCTAGGCTCTGGGGTAAGGCAGGGAAAGTGTCTATAGGAGGAAACGGATTGAACCAACGACAAGGTCCAATCTTTTAAAGGACTACCAACAATAGTCTTAACTACTGTGATAAGGATTGATAGGGATAATCACGCACACTTCTGGGCGATCGTTAGCCCTGCTCCTGAGGAAACGTCCCGTACAGGGACGGAGAAACGCGTCGGTCGAGCAGCTATACAATCGAGCAATTATATAATCCCTACTGTTGAAACACGCATAACAATATCCGAGCGGTTATATGAACAGCTATACAACATCCACTGCTGAAACACGAATAGAAATATTCGAGCAGTTATTAAACCAAATAAAATACACCGCCTATATATCCTTAGCTGGAGGCCTGACACTCTAGATTACTCCACGAAGCGTGACTTGCTGTTCTAGACTAGCGACCCAGTCCCCCAGGGTTAAATTAGACTGGTTACCTGGTCCTAATCTGAAGGGGATCGATACCCCCATACTACCCTGCTATTTGGGTTAATAAAATACGATTTATGTTGTTAGTCCATGTCTGTTTTGTGTTGTATGTGGCCCTATTTTTAAAATTGGTTTACCATAAAAATTATTAGTTTTAATCTATATCTGTGAAGGACAACTTATCTACTATATAGATTCGAAATACCACTGTGATTGCCTTAACATAAGCCACATGAGATCCGCCACCATTCTGACATGGTCTCCTCCAGACAGTTTACCGCTGGCTTAAAATTGTCTTGTTAACTTCTGCATCATCAGTGCGTCCGCTGGCCTAACATTGGCCTATTCCTGCATTATCAGCTGTCCAACTGACTTGAAGGGGTTGTCCCGCGAAAGCAAGTGGGGTTATACACTTCTGTATGGCCATATTAATGCACTTTGTAATGTACATCGTGCATTAAATATGAGCCATACAGAAGTTATTCACTTACCTGTTCCGTTGCTGGCGTCCCCGTCTCCATGGTGCCGTCTAATTTCAGCGTCTAATCTCCCGATTAGACGCGCTTGCGCAGTCCGGTCTTCTCCCTTCTGAATGGGGCCACTCGTGCCGGAGAGCTGCTCCTCGTAGCTCCGCCCCGTCACGTGTGCCGATTCCAGCCAATCAGGAGGCTGGAATCGGCAATGGAATGCACAGAGCCCACGGTGCACCATGGGAGAAGACCTGCGGTCCACCGTGGGTGAAGATCCCGGCGGCCATCTTAGCAAGGTAAGTAAGAAGTCGCCGCAGCGCGGGGATTCGGGTAAGTACTATCCGTTTTTTTTTTTTTACCCCTGCATCGGGTTTGTCTCGCGCCGAACGGGGGGGCTATTGAAAAAAAAAAAAACCCGTTTCGGCGCGGGACAGCCCCTTTAACATCAGCCAAGTTGCTGCTGCCGACCTAATATCGGCCCATGGCTGCATCGCCAGCTTGGCTGTTAGCTTAAAGGGGTTGTTCAGCTGCACAGTGTTGATGGGCCTATCCGCAGTGGGGGTCTGCCGTCTGGAATGCCTACTAGTCAGGTGTTTTCTGGCCTGGTGGTCTCGTGCACGAATTCTGCAGTTGTCACTGCATTGGTATTGCAAGACAAGTTGCCATTGAATGAATAGCCTGAAAAGGCCTGCCCCAAACTTCTGCATGGCCCCAACCACACCTCAATAATGCAATAACACTGTTGATGAAAATGGCTGTTACACCTGTGGGATATACCATGTTTCCCCGAAAATAGGTCCTACCCTGATAGTAAGACCTATCGTGTTTTCGGGAGAGGCTTGAAATATAAGGCCTCCCCCAAAAATAGGACCTAGCTTAGGTGCCCCCCCCCAAAAAAATCATTACTCACCTGGTCCGCAGTGTCCTGATGGTCTCGCTGCGGCAAACGGCTGAGTCCTCCCCGTCTGCCTGCTTAGCTTCTGCTGGTGACAGGGTTTTGAATACCCCGCCTCCAGCAAAGCGAGCACCGTGATTGGCTAATCTCAGCGCCATCTGCCAATCACAGCCGGAGCTTGATGAGCCAATGACAGCCATTCAGTGGATGACATCACTGAATGGCTGTGATTGGCTCATCGCGCGCCGGCTGTGATTGGCTGCTGGTGCTGTGATTAGCCAATCACAGTGCTCGCTTTGCTGGAGGCGGGGTATTCAAAGCCCCGTCGCCAGAAAGAAGCTGAGCAGGCAGAAGAGGAGGACACTTGCCACAGTGCCGCCGGAGACCATTGAGACTCGGCGGACCATCCGGATGCTGCAGACCAGGCAAGTATAAGCCCCTCCCTCCAAAAATAAGACACTGTGCCCTTTTGGGGGCAAAAAACATTATAAGACAGTGTCTTATTTTCAAGGAAACATGGTAATTTCTTTTGCCAGGCACTGCTATGATTTTACCACCATCAAAGTACGTCTCTCTACAAACCCTACTTTTCCACTATCAAGCTGAGTCCTGTGTTGTCTCCCACCATGTTTGTAGAATGTCCTGTATGGAGTTAATAAAAATATCTAGGCCCACCTCAGACAAATGTACCCCATCTTTCCAGTACAGTCAATGGCATTTGTGATCAATCAGATCGTGCCTGATCATTGTACTTTCATGTGCTATTGTAAAATTCCCAGTGCATGAAAGAGTAGCCCACGATCCAGATCGATTTCTTTACCTTCAAAATAAAGATGGCAATGTGGGAGCAGCAGCGACACCGTGAGGTGAAGAGGAGATGGGCGCTGACTCTTTACTAATTAATATGATCCACATAAGTTTTAAATTGGACCTCTATAGGTTCTTTATTGCAGTGTCTGGCAAACTTGCTGCTGGTAGGTCATCAAAAGTTGACCGAATGGACTTGGTTCTTCTTGCTCAGGAGATGTAGATGAGGCCTGACTGTGTGACATACTCCCAGGTCGTCTTCAACAGAAAGCCGGCAGTTTCTTTGCTTCCATCTAATGTTTGTGAGATTTGCTCACAAAGGAATCATAAATGTAAGATGAAGCACTGCGCACATGAGAAGAGAACATATACGTCATCATTACATACTAAATGGGAAAC
The DNA here is from genome assembly GCF_035609145.1 of Eleutherodactylus coqui. Classification (NCBI taxonomy): domain Eukaryota; kingdom Metazoa; phylum Chordata; class Amphibia; order Anura; family Eleutherodactylidae; genus Eleutherodactylus; species Eleutherodactylus coqui. The sequence continues at coordinate 131,944,470 of NC_089846.1, read as the reverse complement.
AACTGGGTAAAACTGATATGGAAAAGGACTTGGGGATTTTAGTTAATTGTCAAGTTGTTGTCAAGGTAATAGGATCATGGTGTCCATCAAAAGAGGTGTAAGTGCCCATAACGAGAACATTGCTCTTCCTCTTTACAAGTCACTGATCAGACCAAACATGGAATACTATGTACAATTTTGGACATTGGCGCTCAAGAAAGACATAAACTTTAAGCGGGTTCAAAGGCGGGCAACTATAGTAATATATGGAATGGTTGGACTATAATACCTAAAGAGTTTATAAAAATTGGGGTTACTTAGTTTAGAAAAAAAGGCTAAGATGTAACCTAATAAATAAATATATATATATATATCCTCAGGAACGCACTACCAAAGGCTACCCGGGCAATCCAGGACTCGCAGAACTTCAGGCGTGCTCTAAAAACGTACCTCTTCAGGGAGGCATACCGCATTCCCTAAACAAACCCCTCTGTACTCCACCTGATAACATGCTCCCTGACCTACTGACTGCAATCCCTGCTAGCCGTCATAAACCGCTCCTGCAGTCATACTGTTTCTGCTGTCACACGGCTAAATGTCTGACCGTTGTCTATGTGTATAACATCCCTCACTCTCCACCTCCCCATACCGCGCACATCTCCAGCCCCTTTACCTTCTGTATCACTCCACTATTCGTAGTATGTAAGCTCGTTGGAGCAGGACCCTCACCCCTATTGTTTCCATCAACTGATTACTATGTACCCGTGGTTCTGTAATGTTTGTATTGTCTTTCTGCATCTCCCCTGTCTATGTAAGCGCTGCGGAATATGTTGGCTCTATACGAATAAAGTTTATATATATATATATGGCTAGCACAGAGATCTCTCCCATCATCCATTTATACCAAGGGCTGTAACAAGGGAACGCCCTCTACATGTAGAGGAAAGACAGTTTCTACACCAACATAGAAGGGGGTTCTATACTGTAAGAGCATTGAAACTGTGGAACTCTCTGCCTGAGGACGTGGTGACGGAGAACTCAATAAAAGAGATCAAGACGGGTCTAAAACCTCTTTCTTCAGTGTAACTATATTACATGTTATAATCACTGATTACTTCAGAAGGGTTGATGATCCGGGGATTCTTTTGATTGCCAGATTTGGAGTCTGGAGGGATTTTTTCCCCTAAAATGAGGAAAGTTGGCTTCTACCTCATGGAGTTCTTTTTACTTCCTCTGGATCAACATTGCAGGATATTAGGCTGAATTAGATGGGTGTATGATGTCTTTTTGAGCCTTACATACCATGTTACTATGTGGAAAACTCCAGTAGAAAATCAACAGGATATTCTATCTGGATTGAAAGCTTGAAAACATGATTGGGTACTTCACTGAATGTTACCTCCAGTGTTCAATCACTCCTCGGTTCACTTATCTTTCTTCATTCAGGATGAACTGTGCATTTGACAATTTAGCAGCAAAAGGATTTCTAATCCAGTAATACAGTTTACACAGAAGATCGAGAAGGGAAATAATGTCCCAGGTTCTCTGACAAGGATTTCAAATGGCTGATTGCTAATGCAATTACTTCCTTATCCAGCTACCTGTCACTTTTAACTTGTCCTAAAAGAGAAAGCATTAGAGATGAGCGAACGTACTCGTCCGAGCTTGATTCTCGTTCGAGTATTAGCGTGTTCGAGATGCTCGTTACTCGTAACGAGTACCACGAGATGTTCGAGTTACTTTCACTTTCATCTCTGAGACGTTAGCGCGCTTTTCTGGCCAATAGAAAGACAGGGAAGGCATTACAACTTCCCCCTGCGACGTTCAAGCCCTATACCACCCCCCTGCAGTGAGTGGCTGGCGAGATCAGGTGTCACCCGAGTATATAAATCGGCCCCTCCCGCGGCTCGCCACAGATACATTCTGACAGAGATCAGGGAAAGTGCTGTCTTGCTGGAGTTGCTATAGGGAGAGTGTTAGGAGTTATTTTAGGCTTCAAGAACCCCAACGGTCCTTCTTAGGGCCACATCTAACCGTGTGCAGTAGTGTGGAGGCTGCTTTTTGCAGTGTTGCACTTCTTTTTTTTTTTTGTATATCGGCCGTGCAGAGCATTGCGCCCTGCAGTAATTATTCATACTCCAGGGCCAGAAGTGGTGGTAAGGCAGGGACAGAAGACATATATTGTGAGGCAGGGACAGAAGACATATTTATTGAATATAGGCAGTGGGCCTTAGCAAAAACATTTGTGGAAAAAAATCTATTTGGGCTGCCTGTGACTGTCCTCAGTGTTCTGGGTCTGTGCTGGGTGTAGTTGTCCTCCTAATTCATACGCAGCCAGCTAAGTGTTACAGCAGGCTTGCGCAAAATTATTTCCTGGCGTTCCGTAAGCGAAGTCAGCCTCCAACCACAGGCCAATAAGCGGCACATTTAATTACAGCGTTCTGTTTCTGCATTACTGGTAATACAGCATGCTGAGGGGTAGGGGTAGGCCTAGAGGACGTGGACACGGGCGAGGACGCGGAGGCCCAAGTCAGGGTGTGGGCACAGGCCGAGCTCCTGATCCAGGTGTATCGCAGCCGACTGCTGCGGGATTAGGAGAGAGGCACGTTTCTGGCATCCCCACATTCATCTCACAATTAATGGGTCCACGCGGTAGACCTTTATTAGAAAATGAGCAGTGTGAGCAGGTCCTGTTGTGGATGGCAGAAAGTGCATCCAGCAATCTATCGTCCACCCAGAGTTCTGCGCCGTCCACTGCTGCAACTCAGAATCCTCTGGCTGCTGCTCCTCCTTCCTCCCAGCCTCCTCACTCCATTACAATGACACATTCTGAGGAGCGGCCAGACTCCCTGGAACTGTTCCCGGGCCCCTGCTCAGATTGGGCAGCAATGGTTCCTCTCCCACCAGAGGAGTTTATCGTGACTGATGCCCAACCTTTGGAAAGTTCCCGGGGTCCGGGGGATGAGGCTGGGGACTTCCGGCAACTGTCTCAAGACCTTTCAGTGGGTGAGGAGGACGATGACGATGAGACACAGTTGTCTATCAGTGAGGTAGTAGTAAGGGCAGTAAGTCCGAGGGAGGAGCGCACAGAGGATTCGGAGGAAGAGCAGCAGGACGATGAGGTGACTGAGCCCACCTGGTTTGCTACGCCTACTGAGGACAGGTCTTCAGAGGGGGAGGCAAGGGCAGCAGCAGGGCAGGTTGCAAGAGGCAGTGCGGTGTCCAGGGGTAGAGGCAGGGCCAGACCGAATAATCCACCAACTGTTTCCCAAAGCACCCCCTCGCGCCATGCCACCCTGCAGAGGCCGAGGTGCTCAAAGGTCTGGCAGTTTTTCACTGAGAGTGCAGACGACCGACGAACAGTGGTGTGCAACCTTTGTCACGCCAAGATCAGCCGGGGAGCCACCACCACCAACCTCACCACCACCAGCATGCGCAGACATATGATGGCCAAGCACCCCACAAGGTGGGACGAAGGCCGTTCACCGCCTCCGATTTGCACTGCTGCCTCTCCCCCTGTGCCCCAATCTGCCACTGAGATCCAACCCCCCTCTCAGGACACAGGCACTACCGTCTCCTGGCCTGCACCCACACCCTCACCTCCGCTGTCCTCGGCCCCATCCACCAATGTCTGTCAGCGCACCGTCCAGCCGTCGCTAGCGCAAGTGTTGGAGCAGAAGCGCAAGTACGCCACCACGCACCCGCACGCTCAAGCGTTAAACGTGCACATAGCCAAATTTATCAGCCTTGAGATGCTGCCGTATAGGGTTGTGGAAACGGAGTCTTTCAAAAGTATGATGGCGGCGGCGGCCCAGCGCTACTCAGTTCCCAGTCGCCACTACTTTTCTCGATGTGCTGTCCCAGCCCTGCACGACCACGTCTCCCGCAACATTGTACGCGCCCTCACCAACGCGGTTACTGCCAAGGTCCACTTAACAACGGACACGTGGACAAGCACAGGCGGGCAGGGCCACTATATCTCCCTGACGGCACATTGGGTGAATTTAGTGGAGGCTGGGACAGAGTCAGAGCCTGGGACCGCTCACGTCCTACCCACCCCCAGAACTGCGGGCCCCAGCTCGATGGTGGTATCTGCGGCGGTGTATGCTTCCTCCACTAAACCACCCTCCTCCTCCTCCTACGCAACCTCTGTCTCGCAATCAAGATGTGTCAGCAGCAGCACGTCGCCAGCAGTCGGGGTCGCGCGGCATGGCAGTACAGCGGTGGGCAAGCGTCAGCAGGCCGTGCTGAAACTACTCAGCTTAGGAGATAAGAGGCCCACGGCCCACGAACTGCTGCAGGGTCTGACAGAGCAGACCGACCGCTGGCTTGCACCGCTGAGCCTCCAACCGGGCATGGTTGTGTGTGACAACGGCCGTAACCTGGTGGCGGCTCTGCAGCTCGGCAGCCTCACGCACGTGCCATGCCTGGCCCACATCTTTAATTTGGTGGTTCAGCGCTTTCTGAAAAGCTTCCCACGCTTGTCAGACCTGCTCGGAAAGGTGCGCCGGCTCTGCGCACATTTCCGCAAGTCCCACACGGATGCTGCCACCCTGCGCACCCTGCAACATCGGTTTCATCTGCCAGTGCACCGACTGCTGTGCGACATGCCCACACGGTGGAACTTTACACTCCACATGTTGGCCAGGCTCTATGAGCAGCGTAGAGCTATAGTGGAATACCAACTCCAACATGGGCGGCGCAGTGGGAGTCAGCCTCCTCAATTCTTTACAGAAGAGTGGGCCTGGTTGGCAGCCATCTGCCAGGTCCTTGGAAACTTTGAGGAGTCTACCCAGATGGTGAGCGGCGATGCTGCAATCATTAGCGTCACCATTCCTCTGCTATGCCTCTTGAGAAGTTCCCTGCAAAGCATAAAGGCAGACGCTTTGCGCTCGGAAACAGAGGCGGGGGAAGACAGTATGTCGCTGGATAGTCAGAGCACCCTCCTGTCTATATCTCAGCGCGTTGAGGAGGAGGAGGAGGAGCATGAGGAGGGTGAGGAGGAGGGGGAAGAGACAGCTTGGCCCACTGATGAGGGTACCCATGCTGCTTGCCTGTCATCCTTTCAGCGTGTATGGCCTGAGGATGAGGAGGAGGAGGAGGAGGAGGAGGAGAAGGAGGATCCTGAAAGTGATCTTCCTAGTGAGGACAGCCATGTGTTGTGTACAGGTACCCTGGCACACATGGCTGACTTCATGTTAGGATGCCTTTCTCGTGACCCTCGCGTTACACGCATTCTGGCCACTACGGATTACTGGGTGTACACACTGCTCGACCCACGGTATAAGGAGAACCTTTCCACTCTCATACCCGAAGAGGAAAGGGGTTCGAGAGTGATGCTATACCACAGGATCCTGGCGGACAAACTCATGGTAAAATTCCCATCCGACAGCACTAGTGGCTGAAGGTGCAGTTCCGAGGGCCAGGTAGCAGGGGAGGCGCAGAGATCAGGCAGCATGTACAGCACAGGCAGGGGAACACTCTCTAAGGCCTTTGACAGCTTTCTGGCTCCCCAGCAAGACTGTATCACCGCTCCCCAGTCAAGGCTGAGTCGGCGGGAGCACTGTAAAAGGATGGTGAGGGAGTACGTAGCCGATCGCACGACCGTCCTCCGTGACGCCTCTGCCCCCTACAACTACTGGGTGTCGAAGCTGGACACGTGGCCTGAACTCGCGCTGTATGCCCTGGAGGTGCTTGCTTGTCCTGCGGCTAGCGTCTTGTCAGAGAGGGTGTTTAGTGCGGCTGGGGGAATCATCACGGATAAGCGTAACCGCCTGTCAACCGACAGTGCCGACAGGCTAACACTCATCAAGATGAACAAAGCCTGGATTTCCCCAGACTTCTCTTCTCCACCAGCGGACAGCAGCGATACCTAAACAATACGTAGGCTGCACCCGCGGATGGAAGCATCGTTCTCTATCACCATCAAAAACGTGGACCTTTTAGCTTCATCAATCTGTGTATAATATTCATCCTCCTCCTCCTGCTCCTCCTCCTGAAACTTGACGTAATCACGCCGAACGGGCAATTTTTCTTAGGCCCACAAGGCTCAGTCATATAATTTTTGTAAACAATTTTTATACGTTTCAATGCTCAATAAAGCGTTGAAACTTGCACCTGAACCAATTTTTATATTAACTGGGCTGCCTCCAGGCCTAGTTACAAATTAAGCCACATTAACCAAAGCGATTAATGGGTTTCACCTGCCCTCTTGGTTGGGCATGGGCAATTTTTCTGAGGTACATTAGTACTGTTGGTATACCAATTTTTTGGGGCCCTCACCTACAGCGTAATCCAATTAATTTTTTGCCCACCTGCATTAAAGCTGATGTTACATCAGCTGTGTTGGGCACTGCAATGGGATACATTTATGTACAGCCGGTGGGTTCCAGGGAGCCACCCATGCCGTGGGTCCACACGGAGTTGTAACTACATGTGTCCACTTCTAAAGAACCCCAGTCTGACTGGGGCATGCAGTGTGGGCCGAAGCCCACCTGCAGTAAGCACGACATTACCTCAGCTGTGATGGGCAATGCAATGGGATATATTTATGTATAGCCGGTGGGTTTCAGGAAGCCACCCATGCTGTGGGTGCACACGGAATTCCCATTGCGGAGTTGTACCTGGCTGTGACTATTTATAAAAAACCGCGGTCTGACTGGGGCATGCAGACACCTTGACAGAATGAATAGTGTGTGGCACATAGGTTCCCCATTGCTATGCCCACGTGTGCAGCTCCTGATGGTGGTGGCACAGGATTATATTTCTCATTGCTTCTGTACAGCATTGTGGGCTATCGCCCCGCCCCTTTTAAAGAGAGTCGCTGCCTAGCCGTGCCAACCCTCTGCAGTGTGTGCCTGCGGTTCCTCCTCATGGCAGACGCACTTATAATTAGACATGAGTGTGGCGTGGCATGAGTCGCAGCTGAAGGCTGCGCAGGGACAGTTTGGTGTGTGCTGTGGACACTGGGTCGTGCAGGGGGGGGCGGGGGTTGGGCAGCATGTGACCCAGGAGAAATAGCAGCGGAGTATCATGCAGGCAGTGATTGTGCTTTGTTGGAGGTAGTGTGGTGCTTAGCTAAGGTATGCATTGCTAATGAGGGCTTTTCAGAAGTAAAAATTGTTGGGGGGGGGGGCCCACTCTTGCCGCTATTGTGGCTTAATAGTGGGATCTGTGAACTTGAGATGCAGCCCAACATGTAGCCCCTCGCCTGCCCTATCCGTCGCTGTGTCGTTCCCATCACTTTCTTGAATTGCCCCGATTTTCACAAATGAAAACCTTAGCGAGCATCGGTGAAATACAAAAATGCTCGGGTCGCCCATTGACTTCAATGGGGTTCGTTACTCGAAACGAACCCTCGAGCATCGCGATAATTTCGTCCCGAGTAATGAGCACCCGAGCATTTTGGTGCTCGCTCATCTCTAGAAAGCATCTCTGTTCTTGCAGAAAAAAGGGGCCAAATAGTAGAAAAAAATAGTGGAGCAACCACAGTAGACGATGGAAAAATGAAATTGAGAACTATGCCCTCCAAAGGGTAGTAAGCTTAGCAGTAATTACTTTCTTTTAGATACAAAGGGAGAGAGTATGTGTGAACACAGCATTAACCTAGATTTGTTATCTTTATTGCCGCTTATGCATTTCTGCAGAAATTGGCTCACCTAATCCAGAACACAGCAGCATCTTAACACTTGAAACACCATCACAGGGAAACGCCTGCCTTGTAAGAACAAACTAACTTTTGAGAAGAACACCTTTTTACTGCATATATTAGGGGGGCGGGCGGCGTGACCTCCAAGCGAAATATAAGTACATGAGATTGTTATTGCCCAAATTGTCAACTTATTTATTTAGGCCTCCTTCCCACGAGCGTGACGGGCTCCGCAGCGTAATATTACGCTGTGAAGCCCGTCACGGCGCCCCCCAGAGCCCCTATACTTACCTGCGGGAGATAGCGTGAAATCGCTTCCCCGCCCACCGCCGCCACGTCACCGCTCGTCACCGCCCACCGCCCTCGCGTCACCAGCGTGTCACGTGCACGGCCGGCCGTGTCACGTGATGCGGCCGGACCGCGTCATTTGGCGTCATATGACGCTCGGCGGTGGGCGGGAAAGCGTTTTTTCACGCTATCTCCCGCTGGTTACAGCGGGAGATAGCGTGAATGGACGGCTTCCATTGACTGCAATGGAAGCCGTCAGTGCGTACAGCCCGTCCTCACCCGCAGAAAATAGAGCATGCTGCGGGTGAGGACGGGAGAAATCGCGGTGCGTAATTCCGCGGTGGAATTACGCATCGTGAGCATTGAGCTATTAGGTTCAATAGAACCTAATAGCTGCGTGCAACGCAGCGGATTTTCGCCGCGAATTACGCGGCGGAAATCCGTTCGTGGGAAGGAGGCCTTAAACCGGCATGTATATGCGTTTCGAGATTGATAACCCTCTTCCTCAGTACTTGCTGGGGACACACTATACATATTAAAATCAATGTTAACCTTTTCCAATCCACTGTCTGACGTCTGAAGACATTATGATTTAAGGCTGCACAGCTCTGATGTTGGAAGACTCCCGTCGGGTTTCCCTTACTGTATATTGCCAGCCTCTCTGCTTTTGGAACCTATCCAACGTGTCACCTCATGCAGTACTGGCTTTAGCCAGCGTATAGCACCGTTGTATAATGGCAGAAAACGAGAAAGCCCCCTAGGGAAACCAGGATACAAATTGGATTGGAAAGGGTTAAAATAAGGAGTAACCGACAAATAAATTTATGAATATAGAAGATAAAATATAGTCCAGACAGACAGTCATATGCGAACATGAATGGAACAAAAGAAATCAAATGAGAAAAACAAAACATACTAATGAATAATATATAATGATAAATAATTAAGAACTGTAGCTGATCAACACATAATAGAACGGAAACATTTAAATCGGGAAAGATTTCCTTTGTTAAATGCGGATTATAAAAGTGAAATTCTGCTAGTATTCTATAACTATAATATAAATGTACCGGCAACATAAAAGTCATGAAAGCTAGAATATCATACATTTCAGGTAACAAAATGATACATTTTTAAATGTAAATAATGTAAAGAGCAATGAATGTCCTAATATATATTGGACGTTATATGGACTGATGCACAACTAGCCAATAATATGGTTGGGGCACAAATTAAACCGGATAACTAGTAACTTACATGAAAGAGCAGCGGGTACAATTAGGCTGAGCTATAACAATACAGGGCTGGGTTTTTAGTGCATATAAAACACTTCAGGATCTCTATAGGAGGAAGGTATGGATTTGTTTCTGAATGTTTCAAAGAGATTGCACTATTCCTGTCAGTCTGAAAACCATTCGCATATAACGGGATTTAGTGGAACAAGCAATCACTCATATTGAGGGAGATCACTATTCAATGTGTCGCTTTTTTATCCACTACCCCTTTTGCTTACAAATGGAAGACATAAAAAACATATATTATATATATATATATATATATATATATATATATATATATATATATATATATATATATATATAATAGATACTGCCATAATCCTACTAACTCATAGAATAAAGTTAAGGTGTCATTTTCTCCAAACTATGAACGCTGAAAAACAAAAACCCTGAAAAATGTTGCAATTGCATTTTTTTTTTGCAATTTTCTGCCTACTTAAGAATTTGTAAATGTTTTCTAATACATTAATTAGCACCATTAAAAAATACTGCATATAACAAACTTTTATATGGCCGTGTAAACAGAAAAAAAAAACAACGTATGGCTCTTGAAAAGCAAAGATAAAAAACAAAATGAAAATCCATAAATTAGCTAGTAGTTAAAGGGTTAATGTATCTGGTTAACAACTTATATGACACTATGGGTTATAGTGGAGGAGATTTCAAAATCTTGCCAAAAAAATGTAAGCTCTTATCTTATCAAGTTACTGCTCAGAGTCTGTTTTTTGTCATTATGGTAGCTTTGTGTGATCCTGCCAAAAACTCAGGCATTCGTAGTCCTAATTATTTTTATTTATACTTTTTAAACACAGAGAAAGGCCGCCTGCAGAGGGTCGGGTCGGATCCTGCTGTGAGAATTCTCACAGCGGGACCCGACCCGAGCCCCTGCAGGGACCAGCACGGCGCTCACCTCTCCCACAGCTCCGGCTCTTTGATGTGCCGACTGCCGGACAGCCGGCGCATGCGCACAGCGGAGCTGGCGGCCGAGGAGTGACATTTCTGTGCAGGCCTCTGCGAGACCCGCACAGAAATAGAGCATGCCGCAATTTGGATTTCGTGCGTACAAATCGCGGCCGTCTGCATAGGATTGCGTTTTCTAACGCAATCCTATGGCAGCTTCCATGGGCATAAATTCTGCGAGAAATCCCACCTCAGAATTTCCGCCTGTGTGTAGCGGGCCTAAGGCCTCCTGCAGACGGCCGTGTCGGATCCCGCTGCAGAGGTATTGTTTCATCTCCCTTATTTGCATATTAGCCAGAGGAGCATAAACGGCCTTTTAAGACTCCTCACTCACCATCTAGGTGCTCTCCCTAAGGAGAAAAGATAGCGTTTCTGACCAACATCTCATCTTTCCCATTCTTCCTTGTAGTAACTTCCTACAGTGCAATCACTAGCATCGGCTAGCAGTACAGTGAATACAGCACATTCCATCTATACTATGAACTGCAAAGGTCAGTTAACAAGTCCTTGCCTTTCTAACTGCCTACAACAACAGCACTAAATGCCTATCTCAGCGTCTCAGGTGTGACTGGCAGCTCTGGTAAGTATAGAGTGGGACTAAGGTTAAATAGGAGAAACCCCGCCCAATTGGGGCATGTCTTATGATGTAAATGACCAATCAGATACTGGTCATATGACACTAAATTGTCAGGTCACCTGACTAACGATTCGTCTCTTCCTCATTGTTTTCCAGGGAACAGAGATGCAAACACATTCTTCAATTGCATAACCGGTATCTGCAGCAGCAATCTTGTCAATCATGGTCCAATTTGACAGCGTGTTAATATATTTCTCATGATGTCATCAGTGGGTTAGAACTCATGGATAAGCATCACAGAACCCCCACATATAATATATATATGTAATAGATGGTACCACACATATATATATATATTTAAAAAATGGATCACAGTACTTAAATGGCTGCTATATATTGCCATCGGGATGATATATGATTTAGACCGTAGAGCCTTTCTATAAAAAGCAAGTATAAGACTGGATTTCATTTAACTTCTTAGGGGCCATGCCTTGGAATCCATGTATCCATTGTGCTTCTTTCTTCAATAACGTTTTGTCCCAGTCCTCCCATCTTATCGGAGGCTACACCAATGCTGTGGCTTGAAATGTCAAATCTCAGGGGTTTCCATTGTGGTAGATATTCATATGGCTAATCAAAGATTTGTCTCTATTATGTCGATTATCGCCCAGATGATCCCCGATTCTTCTTTGAAACTGCCTTAATGTCTTTCCTATGTAATTAGGAGGGCAGGGACATGTCACCTGGTAGATTACTCTAACTGATTTGCATAATGCAAAGTCATGAATCTGATACTCTTTTCCAGTGTCTACACAGCAAAAAGTTCAGACTTTTTGAATATAGGGGCATGAAGTGCAACCGCTACATGTAGAATTGCCCACAGTGGCATTCTCCTTCATTGTTTCCAGGGGTCTCTGGTAGCTGTTAACATACTTAACACTCCTTCCGCATCTATACGTTACAGAGGGGAAATCGCCTATTTTATCAGCTATTATTGAATTCGGTTTCAGAATATTTAGGTACATTTGGAGTATAATTCGGATATAAATTTGCATACGTCCGTGCACGGGGCATGCCCAATGCGGTCCCGAAGGTCTGTTGGTATAAATTGTTACCAAAGGAGAAGACATTGTGATCCAGTATGAAGGAGAAGAGATCCAAAAATACACTTTTTGATTCCTTCCCTCCCGCATGTGAAGTAGATTAATAAAGCGCCTCTATGTCTGGACTTGGCAAGAGGAATTGTTGTTTATTAGATATCTCTTGTAGTCTTTTTATGACATCTGTTGTGTGTCTAACATAGGAGGGTAATGTCTGCACGAAAGGTCTTAAGGTACATTTACACACACAGATGACCGCTCAAAATTTGTCAGAAACGAATAGTTTTGAGCGAGTATTTCGCATTAGGTACTAATGGGTTAATCAGCCCTTTATTAGCTAACTAGCTTCATTTGCCTGTATTTAGAGAACAGTGGGTGGTCTGTTCTCTAAATACATTACTATTGTTCTCCAGTAGGACAACAGCTGAAAGAATGTTGTTAGTGTTGCCCATGGAGAACTCAGCGTGCGTTCCCCCATCAGGGATGATAGATTATTTGCCGACCTGAAGTCAGCGATGGACGAAAAGTGCACGGTAAGTGCACAATGGTCACACACTTACAAGCAACGATTATTGCTCAAAAGATGGCTTTTGAGCGAAGTTTGAGAGATAATCGTTGTGTGTAAAAGGGCCTTTAGAGTAATAACAAGGTATATACTGGCATTTTGTGTCAATTTCTCGATGCTGGCCACAATAGGTTTTCCTTTCAACGGTGGATATCTTTGGTAAATATTAAGCAGCCAATAGAAGATTGGAGGAAACTGAATGCTTGTTGAGCACAAAATTATATTCTTTGCCTTTGACCAATTTTAGTTTTTTAGCCGATATAATAAGAGATTCTAGATTTTTCTTATGGTTGAGGATTTGATTTGAGTCAATCTTTTGTAGCACTTTGTGTCCTGTAGTAGATTATTACAGATTTCTTCATACATGATCCTTGGCATCAAAATTATATTCCCAGCCTTATCGGCCGGTTTGATTATTATTAGGGATGAGCGAGCATACTCGGATAAGCACTACTCGCTCGAGTAATTGGCTTTATCCGAGTATCGCAGTGCTCGTCCCTGAAGATTCGGGTGCCGGCACGGAGCGGGGAGCTGCAGGGGAGAGCGGAGAGGAACGGAGGGGAGATCTTTCTCTCCCTCTCTCCCGCCCGCTCTCCCCTGCTTCCCGCTGCGACTCACCTGTCAGCCGCAGCGGCACCCGAATCTTCAGGGATGAGCACAGCGATACTCGGATAAAGCACATTACTCGAGCGAGTAGTGCTTTTCCGAGTACGCTCGCTCATTCTCTAATTATGTCATTTTTTTCAAAATACAGCAATGCTTTGCTTTCTTACTTTGTTAAACTTTGAGATTTCATGTTTTTTTTCTCTAGTTCTCTAAATCTCTCCAATGAAACAAAAAGAGAGAGAATATTAATGGCAGAATATGCAGAAGGAGTAGGAATTACGCACACTCATTGGAATCAGTGTCCGTCAGCACAGGGGAAAGGATGTAATATGGGGTAAGCCAGATGATGTCCCCGTTGTACAGCTCCCCTTTAAGAAAGAAGACAACCACAGACCAAATATTCCCCAATTGCTAAACCCAATTGCAAGTACAATGGCACACAAGCTTTTTGATTTGTCTCTTCAACCGCTTAGCAGCACGGCCTATGTTCGTCCTAAGGACACACCGATTTTTCATCTCCACTTTTCAAAAGCCATGACTTTCTTATTTTTCGCCAACATAGCCATATGGGGGTATAGATCATGTTTTGTATAATTTATATTATTATTTTTGCATCGCTGCAGTCAAAGTCCCATAACTTTTTTTGTTTATCATCAACAGAGCTCTGTGAGGGCTCATTTTTTGTGTGATAAGCCGTCGTTTTAAATGGTATCATTTTGGGGGTACAAATAGCTTTTTTTGATCACTTTTATTATGTTTTTAGGAGGTGAAATGAGCAAAAAAATCATTAACAAAGTTTGCCCTGCAAGATAAAAAGTGTGTTCAATTTATAGGGTTTTTAAATTAAAAAATTTTTTTTAACAAAGAAGGGAAAGAGTGCAAAAAAAGTTTTTCGTTTTACTATTTTTGTTTTACATTTTTTTTTCTCTTTATGGGACTTGAAGTTGCTAAGCCATAATTGCACTAAGGCCTTAGTCAGACGGGCGTTTTTTCGCGCGATTTGCGGATCGCATGACGGATGCGCATCCGCAAATCGCGTGACCGGTGCGCACAAGTCGCCCGCAAATCGCCCGAAAATCTGCTCCTAGCCGCGTTTCATTGGAAACGGGCCGGAGCTGTCCAGCGCATTGCATTCAATGGAGACGGCAATAGAGCCGGCTCCATTTAAAGCAATGCGCTGCGGGCGAGCCCGGGATGAATTGTCGGTAAGGGCTTAAATATATAAGCCCTTCCCTGCAATTCATCCTAAAATGTGTTAAAATAAAAAAAAATTGTATACTCACCTTCTCCCGGCAGCCGGAGCTCCGCGCGGCCGTCCTGCAGTGGGTGTGAAGGGGGTGTGAGTCAGACCTGCCCCCTGATTGGCTCAGCGCTGAGCCAATCAGAGGCATGCCTCACTCACACCCATTCATGAATTCATGAATGGATGTGAGTCAGACCTGCCCCTGATTGGCTCAGCGCTGAGAGGCAGCAGTCACCCATTCATGAATTCATGAATGGGTGTGTGAGTGAAACCTGCCTCTGATTGGTCAGGGCTGTGACCAATCAGAGGCAGATCATTCAGCAGGCGGGGATTTTAAAGCCCCGCCGGCTGAATACTGCCGAGAAGCAGTTCAGGAGAACTGACAGCGGCCGCGGCTGGACTCCGGCTGCAGCGGAAAGGTGAGTATACAATTTTTTTTTATTTTAACACATTTTAGGATGAATTGCAGGGAAGGGCTTATATATTTAACCCCTTCCCGACAATTCACCCCGCGCACGCCGGCAGCCCATTGCTTCCAATGGAGCTGGCTGTATTGCTGGCTCCATTGAATTCAATGGGCAAACATCGTTCTTCTCTGCCACAGCTGTTACAGCTGTGGCAGAGAGGAATGATTTGTCTTCTATATGTTCTCAATGGGGTCGGCGCTGCTGCCGCCGGCCCCATTGAGCGCATATAGAGAAGAGAACAGGAATCGCAGATCGCAGATAGGTGCGATCTGCGATTTTTTGTTCTATAATTTATCGGACGAGCGCATAAAAAGCGCTCATGTGTCCGATACCATTGCAAAGCAATGGCTTTATAAAATCGCCGGACGCATGCGCATGCACAAATCGCGGCTAAAAACGCCCGTCTGACTAAGGCCTAATAATGCATTATCACTAGTCATAGTGATCACAGGCCATGGCCGACCTGGAATAATTGTCCATAATAGTCTGGCTTGCGGTTGTAATAGCAATCTATCGGCCCTCCACAAAGACTTGGCAGGATAGGGGGAGCGATGACATCACAGCGGAAGCGCACGCCCTTTTTCATCATTTTACATGCCGCAATCAACATTTATTGTGGCATGTAAGGGTTTAGAAGCAAGGATCGGAGTTCTATTCTATCTCCCCTGTGGCAGCGGGAGGCTGGCTGTTAGTCAGAGCTGGCTCCTGCTGCGTACTGTGCAGGCTCAGCTTCTGTAGGCATACGATGTAAGTTTAGATCATTTGCGTAAATCCCAGGGCGTAAGGTTAAAGGGAAGGGGTTAAAAAGATAAAATTTAAAGACAGAGTTCACAAGGTGGAGCAATTTGTATAATGTTTGTAACAAGGGAATAAACAAATGTAGACCTTTTCACACGCAGTGTCTGTTCTTGCCGCAGAGATTATACCCAGACTATGCAGCTTCAAACAGTCTCACAGGAAGCTCACCACATCCATTGTGTGTCCGGCCTCAATCTCTTTTCAGATCTCATCTCTCAAGCACTCTTATCTGCAGGCACCAGTTCCCTTAAGGCTGGTTTACACGGACCCATGATCGCTCAAAGATCACTTCAAGGACAGTTTGAGTGACAGCTTTGAGCAATCATTTTGCATAAACTATTAAGTAGCTACTCAGCTACTTAAGTACGAATTAGGTGTGCAAATGAAGCCTTCCCTGAACACAGCTAATAGCCCAAGGCTATTATCTGAGCTCAGATCCTTTGTTCTCCACCGGAAACAATGCTATCAGCACTCCTGGAGAACTACTGATAAAAGTGAATGACAATTTTTATGTTGGACTGAATTTAATGATCAGCTAGCAATGCCTAAAAAAAAGCAGATGATGGGCGCACATTTACAGGCACTGATTATCGCTAAAACGATCGCCGATTAGCGATTTTTTTTTTTAGCGATCATCGGCTGGTGTAAATGGGTCTTAGCTAAAGGCTGGTGGGTCCGGGTTCAAAGTTCAGCTAGGACACCCACAAGAAAAAGCTAGGATGCCAGATGCCATACGGGCCGTCATGGAGGCATACAGGTTCCGCTTGGTATCCTGCGGCATATTGGTCCACATTTTCTGTAACTGAGCCTCTAGAGCATGAAAACTCCTTGGCTTTCGAAGTTGGCATCCCAGATGGTCCCATTCATGTTCTGTTGGCGATAAATGTAGTGACTGGGCAGCCACAGAAATGTGGCAATGTTGTGGAGACATTCCTGTGACCCCCTTGTATGTGTGGCCAAGGAGTATCCGGCTTGAAAATGCCTCTTGGAAGCCACCATGAGAGGAAAACATGTGGCTGCAGGATGTCCTGAACATATCGCTGAGCTGTCATTGTCCCTTGTACCACTACTAGGGGTGTCCGACTGTTGTATACGATGGCCCCCAGACCATCACACCAGCAGGGGGCAGTGTACTGCTCCACAGCAAAGGCAGAATTGAGCAGCTTACATCTAGATCTCCAGACACATACATGACAGTATGTGCTTGGTACAGGGAAGGGAGTTTGGAGAACATTTTTAGTAATTATATCCGAATTTTTGTACTTCATATCAAAGTTGCATCCTATTATATATCAAACTTTTAGAATGACTCATTACATTACCACTGCAAAAAGGTGTAGTCTAGGTGGTTCCACTTTTTTCACTACAAAATCCTTGTGAGTAGGCTACTTCCTTCAGAAGGCCTTTGTAACAAAACCTAATTGTTCCATGTCGTGTTCTTCTCTTATGTACTGCACAGGCAATTGAGCATACCTGGTTGATGAGACTTTAATACCTCTTGAGTATCACCTATATTAAGGGATTACTCCATCATTTGTATTGACTAATTACTGAATTGTAATTTTTTTAGATTTTTTTGATAGAGCATATTACTCGCAGGTCAGAGTTGCCCCATGGGGTCTAAATTACCTCCCGTGCCTGCAAAACTATTTATGGCATGGTGGAAGGAACATCATATTTTCTCTAACTTCAAAACTTCAATCCATAATGTTATTCCATATTATAGTATGGACGCTACATTGATGACATCCTGTTAGTCTGTGGTGCAATGTCAAGCCATGATGAGGAGGTTGTTTTTAATAGCCTATTGAAATAGCTTTTGGGGTATATAAACAAGAATATAGCCAAAGGCTCAAAAGTGCAAAAGTTCAGCTGGGCCCCCACCCCGGCCCGGCCCCCCCTCCCCCCCAACCTTACTCCACTTGATGAATACTGTCCGTGATCTGCTTAGAGTGTCTTAGGAAGTCTTAGGAGGTCCATTCATGTGACACTAGCAACCATGGATATTGCTAAAGTCTGAAAAGATGAGTGGCACGAATTTCAAAACTCATGCATACCCCCTCGACCAGTAAAAAAAATAAGTACACACACATCTATCTATCTATCATCTCACTGCCATCATATCTACATAGCACAGTGAGTTTTGTTAAATACAGCGGTTTAGCTCTAGGATACCTCAAAATAACGCTGTCCCCGTATAATAGTCAGACTCCAGCTCTGCACAGTGTTGGTGCTTACACTCCATTTAGGCACGATCACCATAAGGCAGGCACAATCGCCACCGGCACAATCGCTGTAGGGCAGGCGCAATGGCCGTAAGCCCTGGAGATATGCAGTCAGCCTGCCAAGAACAATCTGCTCCTCCACATTATTGTCTGGCTGACTGCATATCTCCAGGGCTTACGGCCATTGCGCCTGCCCTACGGCGATTGTGCCGGTGGCGATTGTGCCTGCCTTATGACGATCGCGCCTATGGCAACCGTGTCTGCTTTGCAGACCTTCAGGTATTGTATTTTTGGCTTTTTCTGTGAATGTCTTTGTTTTTTCCCTCACCTCTGTGATTTTATGTAATTTATAGTGAGTTAGCGTAGGTACTGACGGAAGCGGTGTGGCCTCGGCGCGGCCCGTCAGCCTATGCGTTTTGGCCAAAATGCAGTACCAACACCCGCATTTTATTAGTATGCATTAGGGCAACCCGCTGTTATATCAGCCAGGGTTGATTTCCTGTATGGTGGGTCACCACCCATCTATGGCTGACATCTTTGGCATCGTTAACATGTGCAGGCTATTAGTATATGCAGTCACTCCTCCCCAATCTGGGCTGGGTTGAGTGGGTGACTGCATATTAGCCTGCCAAGAACAATCTGCTCCTCCACATTATTGTCTGGCTGACTGCACATCTCCAGGGCTTACGGCCATTGCGCCTGCCCTACGGCGATTGTGCCGGTGGCGATCGTGCCTATGGCGACCGTGTCTGCTTTGCAGACCTTCAGGTATTGTATTTTTGGCTTTTTCTGTGAATGTCTTTGTTTTTTCCCTCACCTCTGTGATTTTATGTAATTTATAGTGAGTTAGCGTAGGTACTGAAGGAAGCGGTGTGGCCTCGGCGCGGCCCGTCAGCCTATGCGTTTTGGCCAAAATGCAGTACCAACACCCGCATTTTATTAGTATGCATTAGTACTTTTGTATGTAGTTTGCTAGTTGGTGGGGGAGCCCAAGATGTCAGCCAGTGTGGCCCACTTTAGAGATACAGGGCAACCTGCTGTTATATCAGCCAGGGTTGATATCCTGTATGGTGGGTCACCATCCATCTGTGGCTGACATCTTTGGTATCGTTCACATGTGCAGGCTATTAGTATATGCAGTCACTCCTCCCCAATCTGGGCTGGGTTGAGTGGGTGACTGGATATTAGCCTGCCAAGAACAATCTGCTCCTCCACATTATTGTCTGGCTGACTGCATATCTCCAGGGCTTACGGCCATTGCTCCTGCCGTACGGCGATTGTGCCGGTGGCGATCGTGCCTATGGCGACCGTGTCTGCTTTGCAGATCTTCAGGTATTGTATTTTTGGCTTTTTCTGTGAATGTCTTTGTTTTTTCCCTCACCTCTGTGATTTTACACTCCATTTAGGGTTACTTTATACAAGACAGCTATCACTGAAAATCGTTCATTTGATCTACTTTTTTTTTGGTCAATAGTTATCCCATGTAAAGCTGCCCTTACCTCCAGTGATCATAGGTAACATCTCTCTGCTATTGACAACTGCTTTTTATTCTTTTCCAGATCAGTATCCAGCTCAAAGTTATTCCTCGAGACCCAAACCATACAGCCTGCCATCATCTGTACCTGTACCCATACCTAAACCATACAGCCTGCCATCATCTGTACCTGTACCCATACCTAAACCATACAGCGTGCAGTCATCTGCACCTGTACCAATACCTTAAACATACTGTGTACAGTTTAACAAGCCATTTTACTACCCTCTTTTCGAGGATTTGCTCCTCTTCTATTACTGGTGGAACTTGTCCATGTGAGAAAAGTCTGAATTAGAAGCAGGATACAAACTGCATTTCAGGGGGTCTGAACATAAATAAAGGAGTAATGATTACAGCTTGAAACGCAACTTATTTAAAGGGCTTTTGCTACCTTTTACCATTGATGACCTCTGCTCTTCGTTTCCCTGTCTTGGCTTTGAGGCCTGCAGCCCGGTTGTCAATTGTGCAGAAGAGGCTTGAAGTAGATGTGCTCCTGCCCCTACACAAAACTGCCTCTCTGTGCACAGAGGATTCTGTATGAGCAGGTAGAGAGATGGAGATGGAGACTGACTCTTTGCCCTCTGGCCCAGGTGGGCTATCCAAGGCAGCAGGTGGTAGTAGTCATGTGACTGTTCAGATACGTTGTATTAAGGTTATTTCCTTCTTTCTGCCTTTTAAACACTTCAGATCTTACAGATGACCGCTCTTCTGTCATTACATGCGGTTTCATAGAAAGCAGACCTAGCTGTGGCCCTAGGGTTTGTGCTGCTATGACAAGTAGACGCTGATGGTGGCAGTACGGCTCTTATGTTTGCCTGAAACACCCCCTTTCTGTCTTATCATGGTGCTGCCTGCAACATCTGCCTCTTCTTCCTTCCCCTGTGAGTTGCTATCATGAATCTCCTTGTCTGTCCATGTTGGGCCAAGCACCTCATCATCTTCTACCTCCTTTCCAGTTTGTTGTCCTTCTCCTCCTGATTGGACTCAATATCACAGTAAGCATCGAGAGCTGGTACCTCTATTTCCACATCCCCTTGAGTCAGAAGCGTAACTTGAAGCTCCTGAGCCCCAATACAAAAGCTGTAACAGGGCCCCCAACTATAATGCTTTATTCATAGTACTGGGCTCCCTATATGGAGAAGAGAGGCCTCATGGGCCCCCTAAGGCTCCAGGGCCCGGGTGCAACCGCATCCCATGCACCCTCTATAGTTACGCCCCTGCCTTGAGTACACATTGCCTGTGGAGGGCTGACCGCGCACACCGTCCCACCCTTATTTTCCTCTTTGGAGGAAAAAAAATTAGGCATCAGCGCATTCAACATCTTGGTCTTCTCCCTCGGGTTGTTTGGACTGCCCTGTTGGCATCAATGACATTGAATGATCAAATGGCTCCTCAGATTGATCCATGTGGACTGCTTCGGAGGATGCAGAGGATTTGATAGAAGTAGAGGGGGAGTGCTCATGGCTGACTGGTGCAGACTACCTTCTGTGCCTGTGACTGGGAGGAAGAGAAGGGGTGGTAGTTGAGACATGCTGGGTCATCCACTCTATGACCTGTTCAATGTGCTGTGGATGTAACACATAGGCGGAACCACTTTTAAGGAATGGCAGTGGGCTTGCCTCACCTCCTGCAGAACTTGGAGCTGTTGCTTCAGTGGAAGCCACTTGCAGCGCCAACTTGGCCCGACCTCTACCACCACCACCACGACACGTCCCCTACCCCTTGCTTTCTTCCTGTTTCCTTTTTATTTATTTTTTATTTAGTCCTCTTTTTTAGGTTCAATTTTTAGGGTAGTTTTATCTAACTTTTCAGCTAACTTT
Source organism: Eleutherodactylus coqui (assembly GCF_035609145.1). NCBI lineage: Eukaryota > Metazoa > Chordata > Amphibia > Anura > Eleutherodactylidae > Eleutherodactylus > Eleutherodactylus coqui. The sequence continues at coordinate 131,923,362 of NC_089846.1, read as the reverse complement.
GTAGTTTGCAAAAACCCACTGCTAGCTGTGTGAGCCCTACAAATAATTTGTAGCGGCCTGAGTTGTGACTGAAAGACGTCTATGGCCGCTAAAATGCATTATGTGTATTTACTGTTCCCCTGTTTGGGTTTTCTTTTTGATTTAGATTAATGCAAAACACCACCTCCAACTACATAAGCCGCAATCCCTGGGTTGCACAGTATGTGAGAACAGACGGTCTGACCGTACAGCTTGTATATTTGGGAGCTGTCCCAGTTTGTGCAGCTTAAAGGGGTTGTCCCGCGGCAGCAAGTGGGTCTATACACTTCTGTATGGCCATATTAATGCACTTTGTAATGTACATTGTGCATTAATTATGAGCCATACAGAAGTTATAAAAAGTTTTTTACTTACCTGCTCCGTTGCTAGCGTCCTCGTTCCCATGGAGCCGACTAATTTTCGCCCTCCGATGGCCAAATTAGCCGCGCTTGCGCAGTCCGGGTCTTCTGCTGTCTTCAATGGAGCCGCTCGTGCAGAATGCTCCGTGTAGCTCCGCCCCGTCACGTGCCGATTCCAGCCAATCAGGAGGCTGGAATCGGCAATGGACCGCACAGAAGAGCTGCGGTCCACGGAGGAAGAGGATCCCGGCGGCCATCTTCACCGGTAAGTATAGAAGTCACCGGAGCGCGGGGATTAAGGTAAGCGCTCCGGTAAGCTTTCTTTAGGTCCCTGCATCGGGGTTGTCTCGCGCCGACCGGGGGGGGGGGGGGGGGGGTTGAAAAAAAAAAAACCCGTTTCGGCGCGGGACAACCCCTTTAATAGAATTCCCCAAACTCCTCCGCTAGCTGTGTCAGTCCTGCAAACAACTCGCAGGGGCCTGACTCGTGACTGAACAATGTCTGAGGCCACTGTCATGCACTGTGTGTATTTTCTCTTTCCCTTTTTGGTACAGCTTGTATATTAGTGCACAATTCCTGTTTGCTGCCTAGCTGCTAGCTGTGTAAGGCTGTAATAGTGCCAGACTGGCGACTTTGAACGATGTCTGAGGACACAAACAGAGAACGGCAATATTCCCCACTCCAAAGCATGGTTTTTCTGTCTGCTTTGCTGCTATATATGTTGACAGCAGAAAATATATCCCCTCTTCCAATATACAGACCACGTTTTGTTTAGGCATATAAACTTGATGCAGCTTCTTTCTTTGCTCCCTCCAATAGAACCCCATTTAAATTCCCTGCTAGTATACAAGCTTTCACACCGGACAGCACGGGAGAGGTGATGTATACTTATTTTCACATTTTTTTTTCAGATACAGCTTATTTTCGCGGTAGGGCTTATATTTCAAGCCTCCCCCCCAGAAAATCCTCGCATGTGATGTTACAAAGTTGCACGAACTTGTAACATCACATGCGACTTTGTAGCGCTAAAAAATCGCGGTACTGCCGTGAGAAGACACAGCGATACCACACTGACCAGCCTAAAGCTGCTTTCACACGGGCTACAAAATCGTGCGATTTTGTAGCGATGAGACAGTGCCTTTTAGAGATGAGCGAGCATGCTCGGATAAAGCAGTTATCTTCTCGAGTAACTGCTTACTGGCTTGGGGGTGGGGGGAGCGGTGGGTAGCATGAGAGGAATCTCTCTCTACTCTCCGCTATCACCCCTGCCGCCCCCCCCCCCCGAGCCTGCTTGAACCAGTAAGAAGTTACTCAAGAAGAGCGATGCTCGCTCGCGTAGCTGCTTTATCCGAGCGTGCTCGCTCATCTCTAGTGCCTTTTCTTCAGAGATGTCCTCAAGCGCACTGAAAGCTTTCAATACTCTAAAGGTGTTTTTCTCTTCTGCTCCTGTTTTTATTCAACCTGATTCTTCTAGACCTTTTGTGGTGGAGGTGGATGCTTCGGAGCTGGGAATTTGAGCGATTCTGTCTCAAGGCACTAATGAGTTGAGAAATCTCCACCCTTGTGCTTTCTTTTCATGGAAGTTTATTTCGGATAAACAGAATTATGATATTGGGGACAGGCAACTATTGGCTACTAAGTGGGCTTTTGAGGAGTGGCGGCATCTTTTGCAGGGGGCTCAACATAAGGTGACAGTTTTTACAGACCCCAAAAATCTGGTGTATTTGTAGTCTGCTAAGAGACTTAACCCTAGACAGGCTCAGTGGTCATTATTTTTGTCTCGCTTTGACTTTGACTATTGTCACATATTGCCCTGGTTGTAAAAATGTCAAAGCAGATGCTCCCTCTAGGCGTTTTGTTCATTCAGCCTGAAAGGTTTGTTGTGTCTTCAGCTTCTTTGGATCTGGAGGAGCAGATCCGTAAGGCACAAGATTTTGCCCATTTGAATCTTCCAGAGGGAAGTTTTTTTGTTTCAATACATCTAAGACTCCAGTTACTGTCTGAGATGCACAGTTCTGTTCTCGCACGTCATCCAGGTATCAACCATACTAGGAGATTAATAACCAGAATCTTCTGGTGGCCGTCCATTACATAGGATGATTTCAGTTTTGTCCCTTCCTCCGGGGTTTTTCTAGATCCAAGGCTCCCCGGAATGTTACGGCTGGGAAGTTATTACCTTTGTTTGGACTTGAGAAACCTTGGACTCACTTGCTGATGGATTTCATTACTGATCTACAATACTCGGAGAGCAACACAGTGGTTTGGGTAGTGGCGGATCATTTTAGCAAAATGTTAATTTGACTGCTCTGCCTCGTCTCCCTGATGCTAAAATGTAGGCTACGCTGTTTTTGACTTAGGTGGTCAGGTTACATGAGTGGCGGTCTGATATCGTCTCCGATCTGGATGTACAGTTTGTGTCTAAATTCTGCCGCTTCCTGTGCTGTTGTTTGAAAGTCCAACTGTCTTTTTCCTCTGCTTATCACCCTGCTACTAATGGTCAAACTGAAAGATGTAATCAGAGTCTTGCAGCGTCATGTCTCCAACAATCAGGAGGATGGGTCATGGTTTTTACCTTTGACAGAGTTTGCGTTGTTTAATATGTATTTGAAGTAAACAGGCACTTCTTTTTTTTGCAATTATGTGCCCAATGGATATATGTTGTATGCGGGCTGTGGGTACCCGCGTCATCGCTAAGCAACGGTGCGGGAAATACAAACAAAAAAAAGGTGTACTGCGCATGACCGCCTGTGTAAGTAGGCAGTTATGCGCAGTACATTACGCAGCCGTACGCAGGATCACGGCCGGCTCACAGCTGGGATCTGCTGCGGGCCTCCGCAAGCGGATTCCACCTACCGCTGCGTGAGCTCAGCGTTATTCAGACTGCTACCTGTAATACGTAATTTACAAGAAGCCCCGGGAACGCTTGCCTTCATGCAGTTCCAGGAGCAGCTTGTTGAGCGTCACGGAGACTCCCGCAACCCCACTTTTTACACCCCATACCCGCCACTGAGGTCACGAAATACCCCCAAAAAGCATGAGAGGAGGGGGGATACACGGTTTTATTGCCCCATGGGCCCATTCCAACCAGCCTCCGTAATTACCCGTCATCGGAAATACCACACAGATAACATTATTACTTTTATCTAAGATTTGCGAGCGCCGAAAAGGGCGCAGAGTGTGTGTGGGCGGGGGGGATTTTTAGGGAGTTAATTTTTATTCCGTACAAATAAGCAATGGGGCCTGGAATTTATTCAGTTGTGCCCTGAAATCCAACGGGTGTTCCCTCCTTTATAGGCCTAGCCATGAGTCCTGTAAGTAGATTAGGGCCACAATGGGTATGTTTCTGAACACGGGACAAACAGGGGTATCCATTTTGGGGTGAAAGTCTTCATTTATACATGTGCTGTACAAAAAAAACCTGTTTTTAAATTGACGCAATAGCCCAAAAAATGAATTTTTTTTTTACTGCTTTGCTTAGATCTATTCAAAAATTGTAGGGTTAAAATACACAGTACACCCCTAGATGAATTCGTTAAGGGGTCTAGTTTTCAAAATGGGGTCATGTGTAGGGGTTCTCTATGGTTTTGGCCGCTCAAGAACTCTACAAGTGTGCTATGGGGCCTAAAAGGACTTCAAGCAAAATCTATGTTCTGAAAGCCACTGATTACTCCTTTCATTTTGGGCCCCGTTGTGCATGCGGACATAATATTTGGGCCACAATGGGTATGTTTCTGAAAACAGTACAAACAGGGGTATCTATTTTGGGGTGCAAGTCTTCCTTCATATGTGTGCTGTACAAAAAAAGCTGTTTTTAAAATGACAGAATTGCCAAAAAAATGAAAATCCTAATTTTTTCCTTTTGCTTTGCTTGAATTTATTCAAAAACTGTGGGGTCAAAATACACAATACACCCCTAGATAAATTCTTTAAGGAGTCTAGTTTTCAAAATGGGGTCATTTGTGGGGGTTTTCTATGGTTTTGGGTGCTCAAGAACTCTACATGTGTGCTATGGGGCCTAAAAGGACTTCAAGCAAAATTTTTGTTTTGAAAGACACGGACTACTCCTTTCATTTTTGGCCCGGTTGTGGACTCAGATATAACATTAGGGCCACAATGGGTATATTTCTGAGCACGGGAGAAACAGGGGTATCCATTTTGGGGTGTAAATCCTCATTTTCATGTAAACTATAGGAAAAAAATATGTCTTTAAAATGACAGATTTGCAAAAATTTTACTTTTTCTCCTCTAAATTGAATTAATTCCTGAAAAAAACCTGTGGGTTCAAAATACTCATGACACCCCTCAGTGAATACACTAAGGGGTGTAGTTTTTAAAATGGGGTCATTTGTGGGGGTATTTATTATTCTGACACTCATGAGCCTTTCCAATCTTGGCTTGGTGTAGGAAAACAAAGTGTTCCTCAAAATGCTAAAAAGTAATGTTAAATTTGTACGTCTCCTAAATGGTTAAAAAAAAAACGAAAGTTTTTCCAATGTGCGCCCATAATAAAGTAAACGGGTGGAAATATAAATCTTAGCAAAAATTTCTATATTATGTTTGCACATATTTAAGATATTGCAGTTGGAAATGTGAAAAAAAGACGATTTTTTCAAAATTTTCCCAATTTTGGCGCTTTTAATAAATAAACACAAATTCTATCGGTCTATTTTTCCGCCTAAATGAAGTACAACATGTGGCGAAAAAACAATGTCAGAATCGCTTGGATATGCAAAACCTTTCTGGTGTTTTTCCATGTTAAAGTGACACATGTCAGATTTGTAAAATTTGGCCTGGTCATTAAGGCGCAAACAGGCTTGGTCACTAAGGGGTTAACAGGCACACACTTTGGAATACATTTTCTGCATCTTTGCAGGCCATACATCAGAAATTAGATGTATGCCAGCTGTGAGCTGGTGTACATTTGCACTAATATATATATATATATATATATATATATATATATATATATATATACACACACACACACATATACACACACACCACCCTTTCCACTAATCCCAGCCCACTTAAAAAGTGGAAAGAGCAGCAAGAAATTTAAAAAAAAGCTAATTTTTGTGCAAAAAACATGTGCCAAAATTTCAAGAAGCAAAATCGATACCCTGCGCTCAAAGGTCTAAGACATAAGATATACACCAATAATTGATAGGTTCACCAGAGAAGAACACTTACTTGGGAGGGGGGGGGGGGGGTTGGTTTGGGAAAATTCCAAAAGACACCCCCCTTTTTGGTCCAAGATGAAATCTAAAATTTTAATCAAGTGTTTTAGGGATAAAAGGGGACCCCAAAAAGATGGTTCAGTCAGCGTTCAGTAAGGTTTTAAAGCAAAACCATTCACGTTGCCTGACTGACACATCAATGAAAGGATCATTTGATTCCAAAACCCTTTTCACTACTTAGTATATTTCCCAACACCATCATACAATTAAAAAAAAAAACAAAAGCAAAAAAAACATTGAGGTGTTTTAAAGGGGGAACCTTTATTACAGGATGAGATTCCAAAAATATTGAAGGTAATATTTTGCAAAAAAACCACAACTTTAAAAACATTTTAGCTACCTCCTGCTCACGCCCAGCCAACGCAACTTTATTTATCAGGCCGGATAGCATTTTTCTAGGTATACCATGGGAGGGGTGTGTGCGTACAAATGTGGTGTTACCTTGTGCTGCTGAGACCTTTAGTATTATGGTTTGTAACAGCACAGCTACACAGGCGGTGAATGATTGAGATGGCTGGATGTGGTGACTTCCTGCTAGCCAATCTCCTGGGTCTTTGCTCACATATAAACCCTGCTCCTGTCAGTGTCTGGCTAGTGTCCAGAGTGAGCAGTCATATATCCATGTCCGTTACAGCTTGCTGTGTGTTTGATGTCTTGCTTATTCATGTCCGTTTGTATGTTTATTTTCTGTCAGTTTTGTGTCAGTTTGTTCCGCTGGACTCCTGGTTAGTGTAGGGACTAGCGGTATAGCCAGGAGCCATAAAGTGGCCCGCTAGCTTCAACGTTTTGATCAAAATGTCAAGTAATACCTGGTATTTATATATAGCTTATTATCTGTTATTAGTGGTTGCATTTTGCCTGCTGTATGCTGTGTTTTCTAGCTCTGTGTGTCCTGTTGTTCTGTCCTGGCATGTGTATGTGTCCTGTTCTGGTGGCGTGGTTCTTAGGAGCAGCTAGGGCCCAGATCCAAAGACTGCTGGGCCGCCCTTTATTGGGGCGATGTCCCCGCTTAGGTAGGGCCATGTCATCTGCCCTTGTAGCACAGGGTCAGTTGCTTGAAACCCGTGTGTATCCTCCTTTGGTCACGATCGTGTGGGCCCCGTGCTTAATTTGCCCACATGATAGTAACATGTGGCATCAGAAATCGTAAATGCTGTGGTAATATACAACGTGTGAGGAAAGAGATCTGTTTGAATCCAGGAAGAACATTTTAAATGAAACAATTCCTAAACTGTGAGTCCTTTTATCTCATATATCTGATCGCGTGTCCTTGTGGTCTCCAATAAATAGGAAGAACCACCAACACCTTAAGGATCAGAGCAAATCCACACTGTTCATACATCACGAGAGGAGATCTGATACATAGCGGGTCTAAACATTTTTTCCATCACCATAAGGGCGCCCACCCACTGGCGATTTTTTTTTCTCTGCGTTTTGCGTTTTTCCTGCAGAGCAATTAGAATTGAATGTACTCCTGTCCACTGGCGTTTTGCGTTGCGTTGCGTTGCGTTTCGTTGCGTTTTTTAACATAGGAACTGTCAGTTGCATATGTGTCCTTATTTTTCTCCTAATGCACCCATGAAAGTCAATGGAAATTAATGGAAAAGCCGCGAAAACGCGGCAAAAAACGCGGGAAAAACGCCGCGAAAGCGCGGCGTTTTTCACGCACGAAAATCGCAAACGCCAGTGGGTGGGCGCCCTTATAGAGGCGCCACTAAAATGTGCATTACACCATTGGAAATAAAATACCCCAGAAGCACTTCTCACATCTGAAATGTAAAAAGATGTACTGTATTTTTTGTTTAAACACTCTCAATAGAAAAAAAAACACATCATCCCCTCCAATTATTGTTAAATTACACAACTGGATTTTAGATTATAAACAATGGATTTAAAAAAAAATTATATATCTTTCCGCTGTCCTGATCACATTTTATGTGTCAAAATATGATACTTTTTTGTGCCTGAAACTGGGGCTAATCGCATAGTAAATTACCTCCACTATGTATCAACTGGTTACATTAGGCATCTCTGCTACTAGCACATGACATTGGCTCAGGAAACAGAGAACAAGAGGGTACTGAAAGATAAATTCCCAATCAGAAATAAATTATCACACTCCAACAGGACTGTAACCTACCCTTTAACCCTTTGCAATCCAATTTTGGATTCAGTGTTTCCTAGGGGGCTTTCTTTTTCTGCCATTTTACAATGGCGCCATCTGCTGGCTAGAGCCAGTACTGTGGTATGGGAGATGCTGGAGAGGCCCCCAACAACAGAGCGGCCAGTAATCTACAGTAAGAATACCCTGCCGGACGTCTTCCGACATCAGAGCTGTATAGCCTTCAATCAGAATGTCTTTAGATGCCAGACAGTGGATTGGAAAGGGTTAAAAGAGGGCATGTCTCCCCGAAATATGATATGACAAAGGCACACAGAAAGACCTCTGTAAATAATTTCTGGAATTAACCAATTTTACTGTACTGGTCATTGCATGACAACTGGACCAGGGGTCCCCACTCGACCATCTCCAATTTTGCTGAAAATTGACATGGATGTACATATATGCTTGAAACGCGGTTCTGTAAAGTTTTAGCCCCAGATATCCTATACCCAGAGCACCGCAGCTCTTTGTGTGGAGGTCCCACCAACCACACTGTGTCAACAGCAAAGATTTTGCAAAGTTTGACATGTGGTTATTGCAGAGCCATGGTAGCTGTGATGCTGAAATTCAACATACGAGGTCAACTTGTGCCAGTGAACACGAGCAATTTACTATAAACACTTACGCAACAATATGTGACCCGCAAATTTAACCTCAAAGTGGCTTCAAAATTACGTTGTGTAATGCGCAAGCTAAATTTTGACACTGTACAACTCAAAAACAAAACCAGTTGGTAGATTGTGCTTTCACCAGTCCACTAACCACCGTCATCTATATATATATATATATATATATATATAGCCCTGCCATGCCTTATCACAGCGATCATAAGTGCTCTGCTGCAAGTCCCTCAGAGGGACTCAAATAGTGTAAAAAAAAAAAAGAAAAGAAGAATGTGAAAAATTTTTTTTTGTAAAAATCCCCTTTTTTATGCTTTTTCTAATATTAGCATAAAAAAGGTTAAAAAAAGTCACATATGTGGTATTGACGTGTCTGTAATGACGTGTACAAAAAGCTGAACAAACTTTATTTTGTACAGCAAAAAGCATAAAAAAAGCTAAAAAACAGGCAATGCTAATTTTTAGCATTTTGCCTCCCAAAAAATGCAATGAAAGTGATCAAAAAAGCCGTATATTCCATTCCACTCGCCATGCAAAAAACAAGCGATTTATACGGCCGCGTCGACAGAAAAATAAAAAAGTTATGGCTTTTGAGATATGGAGATGAAAATCCGCCAAAAATCGTTGCATCCTTAAGCCCAAAATAGGCCGTGTCATTAAGGGGTTAAACCAAAACGTCGAAAGTACAAAGGGAAATTTTCAGATGCTGTCAGAAAAACCAGCAACGAGACGCTGCATCAAAATAAGCAAAGACTCACCCAGAAGTCCATCGCAAATCTGTAGCAAAGTACACTGAAAAAAATCCACACGCTCATAGAGAAGCAGCAGCTAAATAGACCCAACAACCCCCTGATGTACATAGGAAGGCAGTAACTAAATAGTCAACAAGACCCCGAGGTAAATAGAGCCTGTGTTAAAAAGTACACTGGGTCAAATCCTAAAGTTCATCAAGATGCTGCAGCAAAATATGTCCAGACTCATCCACATGTTAAAGGGGTTGTCTCGCGGCGAAAGCGATTTTTTTTTTTTTTTTTTTTAATGGACCCCTGCATTCTGCCCTGTGAAAAAGAAAGCATGTGTTAGTTTTTAAAAAGCACATTGCAGCTTCTTCATTTCTTCTTTTAAAGATGGCGCAGTGGAGTTTCTTCTTCTGTCTTCCACGTTCCACTGCCGATACAGCCACCTCATTGGCTGATCGGCACCACGTGACGGAGGCGGAGCTACGATGACGACGCGGTGACCAGCTCTCCGGCACGAGCGGCCCCATTCACCAGGCAGAAGACCGCACAGCGCAAGCGCATCTAAAAAAGCAAGAAGCCAGCGAAATTAGACGGAGCCATGGAGACGGGGACGCCAGCAACGGAGCAGGTAAGTGAATAACTTCTGTATGGCTCATATTTAATGCACGATGTACATTACAAAGTGCATTAATATGGCCATACAGAAGTGTATAACCCCACTTGCTGCCGCAAGACAACCCCTTTAATGGAGATGCTGTTTCCAGATATGATCCACACAATGAAAAACAACTTCGGCGTAAAAAGCAAGTTTGGAGTAAAAAGGAAAATTCTGGATTTACATAGGATCCGGATATTTTATATGGAAGTGATCGATCTGTCACTAGAGGAGGTATGGAAACGGTTGGTGTTTTCTGTGAAGCTCTAAAGTGGAAAGATGAGACTCCTGGAATGCGCTGTTGTGGTGGTAAAGTTCAACTTCCTCCATTTACAGACCCACCCATGCTTCTTAATTCTCTTCATGGGGGAACATCCTGAAAGTGAACACTTTTTGAATTCAATCCGAAAATACAACCGTGCTTCCCAAATGACTTCTTTTGGAGCCAAGCAGGTTGTGGAAGGAAATTTCATGCCTACCTTCAAAGTTCAAGGACAGGTTTACCACTTAATAGGTAGTTTATTGGCATCTCCTGAACATCAGCATACGTTTTTACAAATTTATTTTGTCGGTGATGAAGAAGAATAAATTAATATAAGATGCAAAAATGCATCTGTTGTCAATCCTAATTTGATTCGACAGCTTCAAAGAATGCTTCATGACTGCAACCCGTACATTAAGGCCTCATGTCCACAGGCTTTAAATCCGCAGCGTTTCTCCCGCATGCGGATCCGCGCCCCATAGGGATGCATTGGACACCCGCAAGTAGTTAAATACCTGCGGATGTAATTTTTCCTGTCAGGCGCGGATCCGCGTGCAGGAAAAAAATGGACATGGTCCATTTCCGTGCGGGTCTCCCGCAGGCTTCTATTGAAGCCTATGGAAGCGGTCCGGATCCGTGGGAGACCCGTACCAGAATTAAACTCATCTGCTCTGGACGATGCGGGTCTTCCCTTCTTCGCGGCCGGATCTTTTTTCTTCGGCCCGGCGGATGTGCCCGGCACATGCGCGCGGCATGCTGCCGGTGTGTGGAGCACATCTGCCAGGCCGAAGAAAGAAGATCCAGCTGCGAAGGAAGGAAGATCCGCATCGTCCGGAGCAGGTGAGTTTATTCTGATTTTTAGCCCTCATGTCCGCGGAGCAGGAGGGACCCGCTACGGATTCTACATAAAGAATCTGCAGGCCTGATTTTCCCCCGTGGACAAGAGGCCTAAAGACTTTAAATCTGCAGTGGAAAGTCTACCCAGTGATGACAGGGATCAGTTTCAAATAGTCATTCATGCTGAAAGAAATCCTGTAAATGCTCATAAGGGCTGTGTTAACAAACCTGCAGTCAATGAAGTTGCAGTCGTCATAGTAGGCCAAACATTTGAAAAAAGGGATATTGTTTTACAAGCTACAGACAAAACTTCATAGAATCAGTGAAATTCATCGATCATATGATGCTTTACAGTGCCCGATTATGTTTTGCTATGGAGAAGATGGCTATTCCATAGCTCATTCTACCACGAAACAGCCACTTAACAAAACAATCTCAGCTTTGAATTTTTATGCGTATCGTCTAATGATAAGACAGAATAAACAAAATCACATATTCCACTGTAGATCTTTGCTTAGCCAGTTTTTGGTGGACATGTATGGAAAAATAGAAACCGAGAGGTTAAATTTCATCCGAAATAACCAGAAAACATTGAGAGCAGAAAGTTACATTCACCTCAAAGACGCCATTGATAAAAATGATGCAGACCTCAGACAGTTGGGCCAGGCTGTTATCTTGCCATCGTCATTCACAGGAGGACCACGGTACATGCACGAACCTACCCAGGATGCAATGACCTATGTGCATCACTATGGCCGTCCAGACTTATTCATTACCTTTACGTGTAACCCAAAATGGACAGAAATTACAGAAGCTCTACTGCCCAGGCAGAAACCCCAGCATCGTCATGACATCACAAGCCGAGTTTTCCATCTTAAAGTTAAAAAGATCATGAGTTTGTTAACCAAAGGGAGTCTTTTTGGAAAGCCCAGATGTTACATGTATTCTGTCGAATGGCAGAAACGTGTCTCCCTCACATTCATATTTTGTTATGGCTTGAAAATGCAATCACACCAAACCAGATGACAATATAATTTGTGCAGAGATACCAAATCCAAAAGAAGATCCTATTCTGTACAACATTGTTAAACGTAATATGATACATGGGCCATGTGGAAACTTCAACACACATTCCCAGTGCATAAAAGATGGCAAGTGCTTCAAGAGGTACCCCAAGGCATTCCTCAGTGAGACCCAGACTGGTGATGATGGGTATCCGAAGTACAGAAGATCGCCAAGTGAGGGTGGGTTTACAGTAACTATTGAGAAGGCTCAAGGGACTTGGGTACTTGGTAACAGCTGGGTAGTTCCTCTTAATCCTGTTCTTCTCCGCACCTTTAATGCACACATCAATGTTGAGTACTGCAATTCTGTCAAATCCATTAAATATATTTGCAAGTGTGTGAATAAAGGTAGTGATCAGGCCACATGTGCAGTGGAGAATGAATGTGATGAACATATACCAGACAGGTCGATATATTAGCAGATCTGTAATGCACCTGGAAAATGGGCAAAGAGTCTATTTCACTGCAGATAATGCAATAGACAAAATTAACACCCCTTCAAAAACTACTCTTATAGGATTTTTTGAACTGTGTAAGGTTGATGGCTTTGCAAGAACCCTCCTATACCACGAAGTTCCTTCATTCTATTTATGGAAAACAGATAGATGTTCGAAGAAAACAAGGAATGTGTGTTATCGGATATCCAGGAGTGAAAAAAGACTCAGTTCTTGGTAGAGTTCATACAGTGTATCCAAATAACTCTGAATGTTACCATTTGTGACTGCATGAGGTTCGGGGCCCCACATCAACAGTCATCTAAAAACTGTTGACGGTGTGCTTCATCTAACATTCCAGTCAGCATGTAAGTCACTCGGTTTACTTGAGGATAACAGTCATTGGAACAAAACATTGGAAGAAGCAGCTTTGTCTGATTCAGCAGTTAGGTTGAGAGAATTGTTTGTCATCATGGTGGTCTTTTGTCAGATGTCTGAGCGATTGCTGTTGTGGGAAACTCACAAAGACAATTTCTCTGAGGATATTTTGCGGCAAGTGCAGAGACATAATCAAGAAATAAATAGAGATAAGCGAGCATACTCAATAAGACCGAGCATACTCGAGTAGTGCCTTATTCAAGTACCTGCCCGCTCGTCTCTAAAGATTCGGCTGCGACGTGGGTGAGCGGTGAGTTGCGGCGGTGAGCAGGGGGGAGAGAGGGAGAGAGATCTCCCCTCCGTTCCTCCCCGCTCTCCCCCGCCGCTCCCCACCCCCTGCCGGCACCCGAATCTTTAGAGACGAGCGGGCAGTTACTGGAATAAGGCACTACTTGCTCGAGTAGCTTGCCTTATCGAGTATGCTCGCTCATCTCTAGAAATAAACATACAAAATAAGGAGCATATTTATAACAAGACCTTGATTTTGCTGGAAGACATCATCCTGTCTTTGGGAGGTCGAACCTTACTAGAGTATAGCTTACCAGAATCAATATGAACTGATGACATTTTGGAAAACCGAGAATATCTGAAGCAAATTAATTACGATGTTGCAATACTGAAAGACACAGTGACACAACATGAAGCATGCCTTACTGATGATCAGAAGATGGTCTACCATAGAGTACTACAAAGTGTTGAGTCTAATTCAAACAAATTCTTCTTTTTGGATGCATCAGGAGGAACTGGAAAAACCTATTTGATAAATTTGTTGTTGGCCAAAGTAAGGAGCACAAAAACCATTGCAATCGCTGTGGCATCCTCAGGCATCGCTGCTACATTACTACAGGGAGGAAGAACATCACACGCCACCTTCAAGCTGCCATTAAATTTAAATCGCGTTGAAGCCCCAGTCTGCAGTATTTCGAAGCAGAGTGACATTGCACGGGTACTCCAAGACTGTAAACTTATAGTGTGGGATGAATGTAGAATGTCGCATAAAGCCGGAATAGAGGCAGTTGACCGCACTCTTCGAGATCTCCGTAACAGCAACAAACGCATGGGAGGAGTCACAGTGTTGTTCTCAGGAGACTTCAGGCAAACTTTACCTGTCATGCCCCGAGGTACTCGTGCTGATGAGGTCAATGCTTGCCTCAAGAGTTCCTTCCTTTGGCCAAAAGTAGAAAAATTATCTCTTTCTACAAATATGAGGGTTCATCTGAGGGGTGACATCAATGCCGGCGAATTTGCTCATCTGTTAAAAATAGGCAATGGAGATCTTAACATCCATAGCATCCTTAAAGGGGTTGTCCCGCGCCAAAATGGGTTTTTTTTTTTTTTCAACCCCCCCCCCCCCCCGTTCGGCGCGAGACAACCCCGATGCAGGGACTTTAAAAAAAAACAGCACAGCGCTTACCTGAATCCCCGCGCTCCGGTGACTTCTTACTTACCGATTGAAGATGGCCGCCGGGGTCTTCTCCCTCCGTGGACCGCAGCTCTTCTGTGCGGTCCATTGCCGATTCCAGCCTCCTGATTGGCTGGAATTGGCATGTGACGGGGCGGAGCTACACGGAGCCCCATTGAGAAGATAAGAAGACCCGGACTGCGCAAGCGCGTCTAATTTGGCCATTAGACGGCGAAAATTAGACGGCAACCATGGAGACGAGGACGCTAGCAACGGAGCAGGTAAGTGAAAAACTTTTTATAACTTCTGTATGGCTCATAATTAATGCACAATGTACATTACAAAGTGCATTAATATGGCCATACAGAAATGTATAGACCCACTTGCTGCCGCGGGACAACCCCTTTAAGATCCCACCAAACCTGTGTACTACTGTTGACTCTGTAGACAGTCTCATAGCAGAAGTATATCCTGACATTAAACAACTCAGACAGAAACCTGCCTCTTGGCTACGAGAAAGAGCATTGTTACCGCCTACAAACGCTTCTGCCTCGGAGTTAAATCATTGTTTGTTGGAACGTCTTGGTGGCAGTGAGACTGTTTACAAGTCGATTGACTCAGTTCTGAACAGTGATGATGCTGTCAACTATCCTGTTGAGTTTCTTAATACACTGGAGCCGCCAGGAATGCCCGCTCACCGCCTTACTCTCAGGGTCGGAGCGCCCATAATGTTGTTACGGAATTTGAACCCTCCAGAACTGTGTAATGGAACAAGGCTGCAAATAAAGACACTGCGCCGAATGTTATTTCTTTTAAGCAAAGTTTTAACCTTACTTATGTTGACAGTTGGATTCCTAAGTTTAGTATTTTACATTCATATTTGTTATTTACAACAAAAAACGACCTTTTTAGTTTTAATGAGGAATTATTATTTCCTTTTAAAATTCTATTGTTTTCTTTTTTGTTTTTCACAAATCTTTTTAATTTTATTTTTTATTTTATATAAAGGAATTGTCGCATGGTTACCTCCCCGTGGTGTTTCCTGGGTAACGCAGAGAACTATGCAAAATGGTGAATGTATTTTTTTTCCGGTATCTCTAAAGTAACCACGACTTCATAAGATTTTCCGTGTGAACATCAGATAAACACCAGTACCAAATTAACTCGGGCGAAGCCGGGTATATCAGCTAGTGACAATATATGGCTGCAGAATCAGAACAAAGGCTCACAGATTTGTGGAGATATTAACACACAAACATGGAGCACAAAGCTTAACCCCTTCCCGCTCCAGGGCGTAAGTTTACGTTCTGGGGATAGCACGAGATCACATATGATCTCGCGCTATCCCACAGCGGGAGCCGGCTGTCAGTCACAGCCGGCGTCCCGCTGCAACAGCAGGGGGGCATCGGTGATGCGCCCCCCTGCTGTTAACCCCTTCCCTGCCGCGATCTAAGTAGAACGCGGCAGGGAAAGAGTTCACAGAGGGAGCGTGCTCCCTCTGTGTCTTCAGCCGGCTCTCGCGATGTTATCGCGAGAGGCCGGCCTGTCGCCATGGCAACAGGATGCCAGACACTGGCGTCCTGTAGTGCCAATGCCTATGATCGCTGTATAAGCGATAAGGCATGGCAGGGCAGTAGCCCTACCATTCCTGATCACAGCGATCATAAGTACTGTGGTGAAAGTCCCCCAGAGGAACACAAGTTGTGTGAAAAAAAAAAGATTAAAAAAATGAATTTCAAAATATGTAAAAAAAAGTTTAAAAAAACCTTTTTTTATGCTTTTTCTTATATTAGCATATACACTACCGTTCAAAAGTTTGGGGTCACCCAAACAATTTTGTGTTTTCCATGAAAAGTCACACTTATTCACCACCATGCGTTGTGAAATGAATAGAAAATAGAGTCAAGACATTGACAAGGTTAGAAATAATGATTTGTATTTGAAATAACATTGTTTTTACATCAAACTTTGCTTTCGTCACAGAATCCTCCTTTTGCAGCAATTACAGCATTGCACACCTTTGACATTCTAGCTGTTAATTTGTTGAGGTAAGCTTGAGAAATTGCACCCCACGCTTCTAGAAGCATCTCCCACAAGTTGGATTGGTTGGATGGGCACTTCTGGCGTACCATACGGTCAGGCTGCTCCCATAACAGCTCAATGGGGTTCAGATCTGGTGACTGCGCTGGCCACTCCATTACCGATAGAATACCAGCTGCCTGCTTCTGCTGTAAATAGTTCTTGCACAATTTGGAGGTGTGTTTAGGGTCATTGTCCTGTTGTAGGATGAAATTGGTTCCAATCAAGCGCTGTCCACTGGGCATGGCATGGCGTTGCAAAATGGAGTGATAGCCTTCCTTATTCAGAATCCCTTTTACCCTGTACAAATCTCCCACCTTACCAGCACCAAAGCAACCCCAGACCATCACATTACCTCCACTATGCTTAACAGATGGCGTCAGGCATTCTTCCAGCATCTTTTCATTTGTTCTGCGTCTCACAAACGTTCTTCTTTGTGATCCAAACACCTCAAACTTGGATTCATCCGTCCACAACACTTTTTTCCAGTCTTCCTCTGTCCAATGTCTGTGTTCTTTTGCCCATCTTAATCTTTTTCTTTTATTGGCCAGTCTCAGATATGGCTTTTTCTTTGCCACTCTGCGCTGAAGCCCAAAATCCCGCAGCCGCCTCTTCACTGTAGATGTTGACACTGGTGTTTTGCAGGTACTATTTAATGAAGATGCCAGTTGGGTACCTGTGAGGCGTCTGTTTCTCAAACTAGAGACTCTAATGTGCTTATCTTCTTGCTTAGTTGTGCAACGCGGCCTCCCACTTCTTTTTCTACTCTGGTTAGAGCCTGTTTGTGCTGTCCTCTGAAGGGAGTAGTACACACCGTTGTAGGAAATCTTCAATTTCTTAGCAATTTCTCGCATGGAATAGCCTTCATTTCTAAGAACACGAATAGACTGTCGAGTTTCAGATGACAGTTCTCTTTTTCTGGCCATTTTGAGCGTTTAATTGACCCCACAAATGTGATGCTCCAGAAACTCAATCTGCTCACAGGAAGGTCAGTTTTGTAGCTTCTGTAACGAGCTAGACTGTTTTCAGATGTGTGAACATGATTGCACAAGGGTTTTCTAATCATCAATTAGCCTTCTGAGCCAATGAGCAAACACATTGTACCATTAGAACACTGGAGTGATAGTTGCTGGAAATGGGCCTCTATACACCTTTGTAGATTTTGCACAAAAAAACAGGCATTTGCAGCTAGAATAGTCATTTACCACATTAGCAATGTATAGAGTGCATTTGTTTAAAGTTAGGACTAGTTTAAAGTTATCTTCATTGAAAAGTACAGTGCTTTTCCTTCAAAAATAAGGACATTTCAATGTGACCCCAAACTTTTGAACGGTAGTGTAAAAAGGTTAAAAAAAAAACTTAAACCCACATATTTGGTATTGTCACGTTTATAATGATGCGTACAATAAGCTACACATGCTTTTGATTGTGCACGAAAAAAAGCATAAAAAAAACGTTAAAAAACTGAGGCTAGATGCTAATTTTTAGCATTTTGCCTCCCTAAAAACACAATAAAGGTGATCAAAAAAACCGTATGTACCCCAAAATGGTACCAATTAAAACTACAGCTCGTCTTGCAAATAATAAGCCCTCACAGAGTTCCGTACATAAAAAAAAAAAAGTTACAGGACTTTAAATGCAGCGATAGAGAAAACATTTTTTTTCCAAAAAAAGGGTTTTTATTGCAGAAAAGTGGAAAAACCTAAAAAAAATGTAAGAATTTTGGTATCGTTGTAACCGTACCGACCCGCAGGAAAAATGGATTGTGTTATTTATGCTGCATGATTAACGCTGTAAAGAAAAAAAAAAAATCTATGGCAGAATTTATGCATTTTGTCTCCCTGCTAGCATAAAAAAAATTAAAGTTTTACAATATAGTCAAATGTACCCAAAATTGGCACTGATAAAAACTACAGTTCGCCACGCAAAAAACAAGCCCTTATACGGCCGCGTCGACGGAAAAATGATAGTACATTCCGCGTCGACGGAATGTGCTGATAGTACATTTTTCGTGTTCACTGGCACAAGTTGAGCTCGGATGTTGAATTTCAGCATCACAGCTACCATGCTTCTGCAATGGCCACATGTCAAACTTTGCAAAATCTTTGCTGTTGACACAGTGTGGTTGGTGGGACCTCCACGCAAAGGGCTGCGGTGCTCTGGGTATAGGATATCTGGGGCTAAAACTTTACAGAACTGTGTTTCAAACATAGATGTACATCCATGTAAATTGTCAGCAAAATTGGAGATGGTCGAGTGGAAACGATTTTTAAAACTGGTCCAGTTGACATGGAATGACCCTGTATTGGATTTCCCCGCATGGTTTTGGCAGCCTTCCATCCTTTCGAGGTTGGTAAAATGAGTACCTAGTTTGCTGAGGGGTAAAAGATGACTGAGGAAGGCAATGGCAAACCACCCCTTCTTCTGGATGAAGTCCTGTTAGAGCCCGTTACTTTTACTTGGATGATCTGTGGCTGGTGCGGCCCAGAATTAGGAACTCTATGGGCTAAAAATCAAGTTACAAAATTGCTAATACTGTTATGAAGAACGAGCTAGAATAAGAACTTTGATCATATAATAAAGTGCTCAAATTGACTCATGGCAATAGTGCCATGACACATCCTAGGCTAAAGAAGCCTGGGAGATCCAATAAGATATAGGAAGTGTCATACCAAGATAATAACATCTTGGTTATAGTAATCTGATGATGTGATCAGGGCATCCTGATGCTCAAAAGATACTTGTATAGGCCAATATGTTGCAGGTATGAGGAAAACAGCAGAAAACAGCAGAAACCATGCAGCACGGTTGCCTTGCAGTGCTGGAGTCCTGGGTTCAAATCCCACCAAGGCAACATCTGCATGGAGTCTGCATGTTCTTGCTGTGTTTGTGTGGGGTTCCTCTGGATTCTTCCCACACTTCAAAAACATACTTATAGATGAACTTAAACCAGGGGCGTAACTTGAAGCTCTCGGGCCCCGATGCAAAATCTGTAACAGGGCCCCCAACTATAATGCTTTATTCATAGTACTGGGCTCCCTATATGGAGAAGAGAGGCCTTATGGGCCCCCTAAGGCTCCTGGGCCCGGGTGCAACCGCATCCCCTGCATCCTCTATAGTTACGCCCCTGACTTAAACATTGCCCCCAATGGAGCCATCAACTGATGTACAGGGGCTGTGGAATATACAAATGTGCTGTGTAAAATAAATAAACTCATAAAAAGACAGAACTATTTATGGACCTTGGAAAGTACGTAAAATTACAATAAAGGAAAAAGGGAGGGGAGGGAGGAAGTTGAGGTCAGAAGGAAACATTCAATATACAAAAAGACTAAAAGTAAAACTGCAAGGGTGCAAAATTAAAATGTGATCAAATGGCAAGAATGCAATATAAAGCAAACTATAGTATATAATAACAGACAGGACCATAATAAAAAAATATGGAAGGCTACATTCACATACTATTAGGCCCCAAGGGCAAAGAAATCCTAGAAGTGATACAAAATACGTTTCATAAAACATATATCAGTGTGAAAATACGATTGGATCTTATCATTTAAACCAGATTCAGAATGATACCATTTGTCTAAGGCCTAATGTCCACAGGGCACCCGCCCGGAAGATCCGCAATTCAAGCTGCCCATAGGGAAGCATGGGTGTCCACACCTCAATTGAGCAATCACTTTGCATAAGCTGCTAATAAGCATTAATGCCTATTAGCAGCTTATTACCTTAATTGGCATGTAAATGAGCCTCCGGAGCTGTATGCAGAGAACAGCAGGTGGTCTGTTCTCTGCATACAGTTCCTTTGTTTTGCCATGGGGCTGCCTGCTGAATACAATGTAATCAGTGCTCCCCGTGAAGAACACAACATGCTGTCTGTGTTATCCTCTCTTCAGCTGAACGATGGATTTTATGCTCACCTAAAAATCATCGTTCAGCCAAAGAGTGGAAGATTGAGCGATAATCGTTGTGTGTAAATGCTCACAACTATGGCTTTTGAGCTAATTTTGAGCAATAATTGTTTCGTGGTAATGGGGACTTACTCTCAGCATTTATCATGGTTCACTTATTTCAGAGGCATAGTAATGATAATTGGTCAGTGTTAACAAAGGACAAGATCAATGATAAAACTATTGTTCAACGCAGATCATTAATTGCGATGCCATAAAAATAGTTTTCGGTGGTGAGATTGATGAATGGAAATGCCACTCTTAGGCCGGCTTCACACAGGGTCATACACATGAGCGATGCTTTCCTGCATGGCACCATGATGTGATGTTATGCTGGAAACAAATCGTGGCATGTTCTATCTTGTGCGTGAGCTCGCAACGCAGCACTCATTGTTTATCAGTGGGGCCGGCGGCAGCATTGAAAGCAATGGGAGATACTCTGCGATCCTCTGCAGTGGGTGTGACATCCGCGGTGAGAGCAATGGGAGGTACTCTGCGATCCTCTGCAGTGGGTGTGACATCCGCGGTGAGAGCAATGGGAGGTACTCTGCGATCCTCTGCAGTGGGTGTGACATCCGCGGTGAGAGCAATGGGAGGTACTCTGCGATCCTCTGCCGCAGATGTGACATCTGCAGCGGTGGATTCCTGCATCCCCGAAGTGATACAAGGCTGTTTTGCTATGAAAACGCCTGGCATCTCTGAGGATTTCACATGGTGAGGAGCGCGATACGAGGTCGAGATGCACGGCCCGATACCACGCTCACCCGTGTGAAGTTAGCCTTAGGTCTCACACACACCATTTTTTACAGCATTTAGCGCTGCGCTTAAAGCTTCAGAGGCTCCCATT